>NC_140522.1:10466211-10718711 GCF_964339955.1 Pipistrellus hanaki | reverse complement strand
TGTTTCTAACTCTCTATCCCTCTCCCTTACTCTCTGTAATATATCAATAAAATATATTTATTAAAAAAAAATGTTGAGCTAGAACCATTCAGATAATTCAAAGTGGAGTATGAATGTTCACTTTGTAAAATAATTCTTGTCTTTAGGAAAGGTTTGCCTCAAAGTGTCTGTACATCGTGAGCTCCGGTCTCTAGAACATTCTGCATGCAAACAGCTATTCAGTAATGCAACCACGAAGCGGGAGGAGGAGAGGTGCGGGCGCTGACAGTCACGCCGGCGTTACCTGCTCGGGCTGCAGTCGTTGGAGATTGCTTTACAGAGGGGTCCTCTGAGGACAGCGGCTACTTCTGCCGCCCCCGGATGTTGGATGCTCAGGCACCCTGCAGAGTGAGGGGGGCTTGATCCCTCTGCATCACTCAAACGCTATTGTGATGCGCTCTGTGTTGGACAGCTTTGCTAGGTAACGCCTTTTCTGCTCTTGGCCTTGAAGCTCACACGGTGTCTTTTGATCCCTGTGAAAGGCCAGCTGAACATGAAAGTGTGCGAAGGAGTGTGGAGAGGAACACGGTGTGAGCAAATAGCCCAGGTTGTTTAATCACCGGTACGTTCCTTTCTATAAAGATTATCCCAAGGACCTCACAAGGTCAAGGAGCTGTGTTGGCAAGTTTGGCCCTTTGCGAGTTGGAATTGAGGAGGTGGGGCTGGCATGAGGGACAGAAGAATTCAGCTCTGCCGAAACCGGTTTGGCTCAGTGGATAGAGCGTGGGCCTGCGGACTGAAGGGTCCTGGGTTCGATTCCGGTCAAGGGCATGTACCTTGGTTGCGGGTGTGCAAGAGGCAACTAATCGATGACTCTCTTATTGATGTTTCTAGCTCTCTATCCCTCTCTCTTCCTCTCTGTAAAAAATCAATAAAATATATTTAAAAAAGAAGAAGAAGAAGAATTCAGTTCTGCTGGGTCCAAGACTTAGAGAAGGCCTCTTCCTGCTGCTACTGAAGGCATCCAAGGAAGCTTTTCATTGGCTAAACCAATATGCTCCAGCCAACCCCTGGCAATTGCTCCCAACTGCCTTTGAGAACGTGTTGTGAGAGGACGTTTAGAAAAGGGTCTTCGATCTTTTATTGCTTCTGTTTTCACAATAGCACTACTCTATAGAGTAGCAAGCATAACCTTTGACATCCCCTGAGGGCTCCCAGTATGTGAGAGGGGGCAGGCTGGGCTGAGGGACCCCTCCCCAGTGCACAAATTTTGTGCACCGGACCCCTAGTATTATATTATATTATATTATATTATATTATATTATATTATACTATATTATTTTATATATTATATACATTACATTACTTTATATTATTCGTGCCCAGTGAGGGCTGCGGGCTGGCAGCCAGGCCCATGTTCATCACATCTGCATGTGGCAATATCCCTAACTCTGGCCACGCACATGCAACTGCAATGCTCCCTGATGTCTCTGGGAAATATCACTAAAGAAAGAGGCCTGGGCTTCCCCTCCCTGCTGGAGAGAAATGCAGATAAGATACTGGGTTTGAGCAGTTGTGGGGCCCCGGGGTGGATGCCACACCTTAGCGGGAAGAACGGTAAGTTGGGGAAGGCCGGCTCCTTCCTGACTGCTCGCCTCTGGAGTTTGTTCCAGGAAAAGTGCCGTGAGCTTGGATCTGTGCCAGCTGCCCCTGCAAGCCAATCCCACACATGTGCTGAGCAGGACAAGTCTACCTTAAAAAAAAAAAAAAAACCAATCATATTTAAAAAATATTTTTATTGATTTCAGAGAGGGAGGGGAAGGGAGAGATAGAAACATCAATGGTGAGAAAATCATGGATCAGCTGCGTCCTGCACATCCCACACTGAGAATCGAGCCTGCAACCTGGGCAAGTGTCCTGACCGAGAATCCAACCAGGACTTCCTGGTTCATAGGTTGGTGCTCAACCAATGAGCCACACTGGCCGGGTTCCAGGTCTACCTTTTCTTCAAGGTAAAATCTTGCTTTTACATAGGACTTTCCCCCTCATGCACTTCCCTTCATTCACTCACTTACTCACTCACTCACTCATTCATTCATTCATTCACTTGTTGGGGGAAAATGTTAAGTATTGCATACCAAGTCACCTTCACCTCTTACTTAGGAGAGCGCAGGAGCTGGAGTACACAAACAGTGGCCACTGAGCGAGAATCAGATGTCATTGTTACTAACATCCTTTTTTTTAAAATTCCCAAGCCTAGTGTGTGGCCTCGGGGAGGCAGGACTGACTGATCACGGTTGTCACAATCAGAGCTGACGGTCCTGCTTTCGGCGCTAATAACAACCGACCTAGGAGAGGAGCGTTCGTGCGGGTCTGTTGTGGACGCTTGTTTTGTTTCTCTTCCTTTCCTGGCAGCACCGACGGCCCGGCAGGCAAGTGCAGACACTTCCCCTGCCTCCCGGAGGCTCTGAGGATTCGGTCCGGTTTCCTGATGGGCCCCGCGGGAGCCGGAGTGTGGCTCTCCACGCGGTCCCTGGCTCTTTGCCATGATGCCCTGGAGGCACTGGGAGGTGCAAGGCCCTGCCGGGGGCGGGCACCCGGAGCGTGGACCGCCATCAAAATTAAATTTACAGAAAATTAAAGAAAAGCAACAGCCGAAACCGGTGTGGCTCAGTGGATGGAGCATCGGTCTGCAGACTGAAGGGTCCTGGGTTCCATTCCAGTCAAGGGCATGTACCTTGGTTGCGGGCACATCCCCAGTAGGGGGTGCGCAGGAGGCAGCTGGCCGATGTTTCTCTCTCATCGATGTTTCTAGCTCTCTTTCCCTCTCCCTTCCTTTCTGTAAAAAAAAAAAAAAAATCAATAATATATATATATTTATATATATATATATTTTTTTAAAAAATGCAACAAAAATTATGCGAGTCTGGAACATAGGTCACGCCTGCTAAGTCACTCCCCGTTGCTGAGCTCTTCCCAGCAGCCTGCCGCGCTGCTAAAGCTCCTGGTACGATCTGATCATCTGTCTTCACCTCCCAATCCTGCGAGGAGGGCGGTGCAGAATCCCCTTGGCAACGGAAGCCAAGGAGGCCCGAGAACACGCAGTAACGTGCCTGTTGTTACACAAGCACAAAATGGTGAAGGGAGGCTCTGAGCCCGGGTCGGTGTGGCCCCAAGGGTCTCGCTTTGAACCATCCTTTTTCTTGGCCTCCGTGGAGGTCCTTGGGGCACAGCGGGAGGGCTGAGGTCAGAGACCTGGGCTGGCATGCAGCCTGCAGGACCCTGACTTTGGGTGTGTTTACATTCTGGCTTCTGTCTCCTTGTCTGAGAGCATGATGCACCCCCTCCAGTCCCCTCCCCTCTCCTCCACCCCCACCCAGGGGCCCAGCAGCAACAGCCATCATTGCCCCAGGACCCAGACCTCCTGATTCTGTGGCTTCCCATTTATAAAAAAATATATTTTTTAATTGCTTTTTTTTTTTTAATTGATTTTTTACAGAGAGGAAGAGAGAGGGATAGAGAGTTAGAAACATCGATGAGAGAGAGTCATCGATCAGCTGCCTCCTGCACAGCCCCCACTGGGGATGTGCCCGCAACCAAGGTACATGCCCCCGACCGGAATCGAACCCGGGACCTTTCAGTCCGAAGGCCGACGCTCTATCCACTGAGCCAAACCGGTTCTGGCTTAATTGCTTTTTTTACAGAGAGGAAGAGAGAGGGATAGAGTTAGAAACATCGATGAGAGAGAAACATCGATCAGCTGCCTCCTGCACATGTGCTTGCAACCAAGGTACGTGCCCTTAACCGGAATCGAACCCGGGACCCCTCAGTCTGCAGGCCGACGCTCTATCCACTGAGCCACACCGGTTAGGGTGCTTCCCATTTGTTTCAGCCCATGGGACGACTGATTCCTGTGGGAGAAAATTCCTGGGAGGAGTTTGTTGGCCAGAACAGGTGAGGTTGGGGCGGGCCCAGGATCAGAGGGGCCTGCAGGTAACTCAGGGTCCCTTTCTCATCCATCTTCCTGCGGTCCCGGGATTGGGTGAGGAGGCGCTTGCGAGGGGAGCCCAGGCTGAAATTGCCAGAGGAAACCAAACAATTCTTATTTACCAAGCTGTCAAAATCCTATCACTGCAATTAAGGGGATAGGCAATTAACTGTGTCTTAATTACAGCAGCTGCCACTTGGCGTGAATGCCGTAATTTACGGAGAGAATGGGAGGAGGCTGTACATTAATGTGTGTCTTTAAACAACGGAAAACAGCGGCGGGATCCGAAGGGAACTGCCGCCGGTGGCCCCCGAGGCCCCCTGGGAAGAGAGATGCTCGCAGCACGCCGGGATGTCTGTCTTGCGTCTTTGTTGTCTGATGACGGACATTATTATAGTCTGTTTTATATACAACGCGATCGAGTGATTTCCATAGCGATATCATCTGTGAAGTCCTCTGGAAGGGCCAGCTCAGTGTTTTTTGTTTTGTTTTAAAATTCATCTTTACGCTGAAACCGGTTTGGCTCAGTGGATAGAGCATCAGCCTGCAGACTGAAAGGTCCTGGGTTCGATTCCAGTCAAGGGCATGTACCTGGGTTGTGGGCACATCCCCAGTGTGGGGTGTGCAGGAGGCAGCTGATTGATGTTTCTCTCATCAGTGTTTCTGGCTATCTGTCCCTCTTTCTTCCTCTCTGTGAAAAATCAATAAAATATATTTAAAAAAAAATAACAACTCATCTTTACAACAAAGATATTGAAACCATCAGTCCAGACTCCTGGACAAAGAAACCAGCCTTTACCTTCAGGGTTGTAAAGGATTTTGCATCTGTACAACCACTCTTGGCGATAAGCTTTATGACCACTCATTCCAGACGAGGAAATTAAGGCTCAGGGTCATAGAGCAAGCCCTGAAGTGGCCAAGCCAATGCCAAGACCGGGGACTGAGCAATGCCGGATAAGAAGTACCACCGACTTCGTGTTTAGTCCCAACGAGCAGAGTTTGAGGCGGATGAAGATCAGATAAATCCGAGGATGTGTACCTGACACCAAACAGCTTAGCTGGGAGGGGGATGCTGAGCTGTAGGCCGGGGGGGTGACCCGTATCAGAGAGCCAGCTGTGTGGCCCTGGGCCAGGCTTTCTCTTAGCAAGTCCTCCACTCAGACCTTGAACTCTGCTCTGGGAGATTGCAGAGAGACGGGGAGTGTTGTTGATGAGAGGATTAGATGAAGGGTGTGGCTCTGGGTCCACAAGGCACCCCACCTTCCCTTGGTTTATTTGGGACAATCTCTTCTCTGTGTAGTTGAACTTCGATCTCTTTTCTAGAAAGACATCAGTGTTTTCAATACAATATAATAACTTAGAGGTAGCTCTCTATTCATCTCCCTTTCTCTCGGTAAAAAATCAATAAAATATATTTTAAAAAAATAAATAAATAACTTAGAGGTAGCTGTGACCGGTTTGGCTCAGTGGATAGAGCACATGTGTCAAACACAAGGCCCGCGGGCCAAATCCAGCCCGCCAGGCCTTGCAATGTGGCCCGCACTGCGCTGTCATCACTGCACTCCGCTGTCAGTTTATGACATTGTCAGTTTATGACTGTTCAGTAAACTATTCGGCCCGCAATTTAGGCTGGATTTTAGATTTTGGCCCCTTCTCTGATTGAGTTCGACACCCCTAGGATAGAGCGTCGGCCTGCGGACTGAAGGGTCCTGGGTTCGATTCCAGTCAAGGGCATGTACCTTGGTTGCGGGCACATCCCCAGTGGGGGGTGTGCAAGAGGCAGCAGATCGATGACTCTCTCTCATTGATGTTTCTAACTCTCTATCTCTCTCCCTTCCTCTCTGTAAAAAAAATCAATAAAATATATTAAAAAAAAAAAATAACTTAGAGGTAAAAATTGCATGAGCCAGAACCGGTTTGGCTCAGTGGATAGAGCATCGGCCTGTGGACTGAGGGGTCCCAGGTTCGATTCCGGTCAAGGGCATGTACCTTGGTTGCAGGCACATCTCCAATAGGGGGCACACAAGAGGCAGCTGATGTTTCTAATTCTCTATCCCTCTCTCGTCCTCTCTGTAAAAAAAAAATCAATAAAATATATTTAAAAAGATTTTTTGCATGAAAGTGAAGTTGATGCCTTTAAGTACCTCCATAAGAATTGAAAATAGGCTGAGCGTGACCCGGTGACCCCTGTGATGCAGACAGGAGCCTCTCTCGCCTAATGGCTTTAGGCCCTGATGATGTGCTGCCTTCACTTGCCCCTTCTCCCCTCCTTGGACCAACGTCTGCATCCGGGATGGGAAGTACCAGGATGCTAATGCACTCTGAGGTCTGGGCAGCCTCTCCCAGAGGGACGAGCATTTTAAGCTTCTCTATTTGTAACCAACGCCATTAAAGAGGCACCACTCATCTAACCACCAGGAAGTGCTTAGCCAGGAGACCATGATGCTCTATCTCAGGGAGTTGCGAGAAATTTCCCAGAAGGGGAGGTCAGAGGGCAAAAGAGCACAAGGTGGTGGGGTCACAGAAGATGAGCAAGACGGAAGTATGGGTCTGGGGGATCATCTTGGTGACCCCATCTGTCTTAATAACAGGTTTTCTTATTCACCCATTGCAGGAAATTGCCAACGCAGTGCTGCATCTTGTTAATCTCCATAGACACTGAGTGGCCAGATTATTATGATCTCTGAACACATAATAATGTGGCCACTCAGTGTGTGTGTGTGTGTGTATCTTCTATATGGATAGATAGATAGATAGATAGATATAGATATATATATTAGAGACCCTGTGCATGAATTTGTACATGGGTGGGGTCCAGCCAATCTGGCTAGGGGGAGGGGACATGGGCAGTTGGCCAGCCTACCTGCTGGTCGAACTTCTGGTGGAGGGGACAATTTGCATATTAGCCTTTTATCATATAGGATATAGATTGAGTGGCCAGAGTATTATGTGTTCAGAGATCATCATAATCTGGTCATTCAGTGTATACAGACTGAGCACAGAAGCAACCAAAGTTCACGGGCTCCGTCCAGAGGGAATTACCATTAGGCAGACTTTAGTGTCGCTGGCCATCATGCTGTCATTCAGCCATCTGAATTTATTAGGAACTCTCCCTTGCTCTCACAAACCACCAAAAGGAGAGCTGGATGAACCTTGGAGACTGCTTAAGACCAAATAAGGTTGGTATAGCCCTAACTGGCTTGGCTCAGTGGATAGAGGGTCAGCCTTTGGACTCAAGGGTCCCAGGTTCGATTCCGGTCAAGGGCATGTACCTTGGTTTCAGGCACATCCCCAATAGCGGGTGTATAGGAGGTAAGTGATCGATGTTTCTCTCTCATCAATGTTTCTAACTCTTCAGTCCTCTTGACCTTTAGTCTTTTACTTTTTCATATCTCACGACAAGGTTGGTGACTATCGTCAAGGTCCTATCTAAGCTGTTTTATAAAAAGAATTAAATGAAATTTTCAAGACAGAAAAACCATGCCTGCTTGTGGTGAGTGAAGAGGCTAGAACGAGACCAAGAGAGGAAAGAGAAGAAGGTTTGAAAGTTAAGGAATCTTTGCTGAAACCGGTTTGGCTCAGTGGATAGAGTGTTGGCCTTCAGATTGAAAGGTCCCAGGTTCAATTCCAGTCAAGGACATGTGCCTTGGTTGCGGGCACATTCCCAGTAGGGGGTGTGCAAGAGGCAGCTGATCGATGATTCTCATCGATGTTTCTAACTCTCTATTCCTCTCTCTTCCTCTCTGTAAAAAATCAATAAAATATATTTTAAAAAAAGAAAGTTAAAGAATCTTTGAAATCCCTTTCTAAGGAGTCAGAAAACTCAGAGCCTAAATGAGGAGCCAGGCGACTATGCAGAAGAGGGTGGAAGTGGGTGGGAGCGTCATGGGGCTGTCCATGTGGGAGGGTGTCTACAGAGGGCCAGTTGCTACTGTAACAGTGGGGAATTGCAGCCCAGCACCACTGTTTGACACGGTTTCTGTAAATGCTGACCGGTCCAATATGCAGCGTGTGGGTAAACAGCAGGTTTGTATAAGAATCCTAGGAAATGACTTCAGAAGCTGCAGACTCCAACCGTGAGTCATCCCAGTTCTGGGAGACTTGTTGACCTTCAGCCATAGAACCAGGATGATGTTGAACCAGGATGACCAAGACCAGGATGACACACACCAAACCACACTCGGCCAGTTTCAAGGTCCTTCTTGGCATCATGGAAAGTGCTGTCCTGCACACACAGACCTTTTCAACTCCAACCCCATCCCCTTGATTTCTTTGTTCTGCTCTCCCTCTCCCTCCTCATGAAAACCTCTGGCTGCACTGAGATGTGGAGATGGACTTTGCCACAAGAGTCCCCCATCTTCTCAGGTTACCGGCACTGGAATAAACCTCTTTCCTTTCTCACTAGCATCTGTCTCACAAGTTTGTTTTTTGTGGTGGCAGGCAGCCGGATTTGGGTTCCCGTTACACTGCTCAGCTCTAACTTACTGTTGCTTTTAAAGGGAAATGGATCCAGTGTTGCCAGGTCTTCCATTTTTTTTTTTTTTTCCAAGAGAAAATGATTTTTAATGGGAATTCTCCTGACTTGTAGTGCATTGATTCTGCCTTTCCTGCAGAGTTATTCTTTTTTTTTTTTAATTGTTTTAATTTTTTTCTCATTTTTTTATTAAGGTATTATATAAGTACATACCTTACCAATCCCCACCACCCCCTACTCCCATACATGCCCTCCCTCCCCAGAGTTTTGTGTCCATTGGTTATGCTTATATGCATGCATACAAGTCCTTCGGTTGATCTCTTATCTCCCCCAGATCTCCCTCCCCTCCCCGTTGTAATCTGACAGTCTGTTTGTTGCTTTACTGCCTCTGTATCTATCTTTTTGTTCATCAGTTTATAATGTTCCTTATTATCCATAAATGAGTGTGATCATGCGGTGTGTTTTTTCATTGATTGGCTTATTTCACTCAGCATAATGTTCTCCAATTCCATCCAGGTTGCTGCAAATGATAAGAATTCCTTCTTTTATATGGCAGCATAGTATTCCATTGTATAGATGTACCATAGTTTTTTGATCCAATCATCTGCTGACGGGCACCTAGGCTGTTTCCAAATCCTAGCTATTGTAGATTGTGCTGCTATGAACATAGGGGTGCATATATCCTTTTGATTGTTGTTTCTAGCTTCTTAGGATATATTCCTAGGAGTGGGATTACAGGGTCAAATGGGAGTTCCATTTTCAGTTTTTTGAGGAAACTCCGTGCTGTTCTCCACAGTGGTTGCACCAGTCTATATTCCCACCAGCAGTGCATGAGGGCTCCTTTTTCTCCGCAACCTCGCCAACACTTGTCGTTTGCTGATTTGTTGATGATAGCCATTCTGACAGGTGTGAGAGGGTACCGCATTGTCGTTTTGATTTGCATCTCTCAAGTTATTCTTTGTTTTAAGAAAGTTCCCCAAGTCAATTATTCACAAGGATGTAATTGAAAAATTTTAAATTACTGGTGGAATTCTACCAGCAGAATCCATTCCAGGGAGTAATTAGGGAGGCTTTCAAGAACTCAAGCTATGTCTGGGAAAGCCCACCTGGCGGAGACTCACAGTCCCATGAGAAGCATTGCCCTCCCCTGCTCTTTTCTCCGGAGAGCCCCCATGTTGTCTCTAAGGGAGTGAAAAAGTATCCAAGAAAATTATACCTTTTTTTTTTTTTTTTTTTTTTTTTTGTGATGCTGCTTTGAATTGGTATTGCTTTTTTAAAATTTTATTTCCAATTGTTTGTTGCCATTTAAGATTTTTAAAAATATATTTTATTGATTTTTTGCCGAAACCGGTTTGGCTCAATGGATAGAGCGTCGGCTTGGGGACTGAAGGGTCCCGAGTTCGATTCTGGTCAAGGGCATGTACCTTGGTTGTGGGCACATCCCCAGTGGTGGGGGGTGTGCAGGAGGCAGCTGATCGATGACACTCTCTCATCGATGTTTCTAACTCTATCTCTCTCCCTTCCTCTCTGTACAAAATCAATAAAATATATTAAAAAAAAAAAAATATATATATATATATTATTGATTTTTTTACAGAGAGGAAGGGAGAGAGATAGAGAGTTAGAAACATTGATGAGAGAGAATCATTGACAAGCTGCCTCTTGCACACCCCCTCCTGGGGGTGTGCCTGCAACGAAGGTACATGCCCTTGACCGGAATCGAACCCGGGACCTTTCAGTCCCCAGGCCCATGCTCTATCCACTGAGCCAAACCGGTTTCAGCGAGCCCTACCTTTTCAAAGGAAAGAAAAGGGCAGCTGATGCAGATCTAGCTCTCAGCCTCTGGAGACTGGCACTCCTCGCTAATCCCCAGGCCACTGGGGCCAGGGTGGGTGTGGCGGGAGATTCCTTCCTGCCCCGGGAGACGTGATCCTAGCAACAGGTGTGGCCCTCAGCACTGCAGCAGAAGAACATACACAGCGAACAGCAGGAAACGGGTGGACTCTGATTGCGGAGATCTGAGAGGGCAAGTGTGACACGTGATATGGATTGATTTTTCATGGGCATATAGGGGGGGAGGTCTCTCCAGTTCAAGGACACAGCGGAGACACGGAGGTGAGGAAGTTCAAGCCCGGTGCCAGCGTTAGGTGTTTGGGAGGGCGACTGTGAACAGAGAACCCCAAAGGGAGTGTCTTGGGCAGCAGCCATTTGTGGTTTCCTAGCTCTGGAGGCTAGAAGTCCAAGGTCAAGGAGTGGCAGGGGTGGTTTGAACGCTGTGGCTGAGGACCTGTTCCAGGCCTCTCTTCTCTCTTCCGGTGGTTTGCTGGGCGTCCGTGTGTCCTTCAGCTTGGACAAGCATCGGCCCCTCTCTGTCTCCATCTTCACCAGGTGTCCCCCCTGCATCTCGCCAGTGCCTTCTCTCTGTGCTTGTGTCTCTGGTCCAATTTTTTTTTTTTAATATGTTTTTATTGTTTGTTTTTTTTTACAGAGAAGAAACAATGAACCCATAGGAGCCAGGATGCAGGTCATAGAGTTTGGCCTGGTTAGTGGAGGGCAGAGGGAAGTGAGACCAGAGACAGCCTGGGGCAAGGTTGTCAATAAAATATTAATAATTAATAATCATGGCACACATTGGTTGAGCAGTTTTTTAAAAAAAATCTTTTAAAAAATATATTTTATTGATTTTTTACAGAGAGGAAGGGAGAGAGATAGAGAGCTAGAAACGTCGATGAGAGAGAAACATCGACCAGCTGCCTCTTGCACAACCTCTACTGGGGATGTGCCTGAAACTGATGTACATGCCCTTGACCGGAATTGAACCCAGGACCTTTCAGTCCACAGACCGACGCTCTACCACTGAGCCAAACCGGTTTCAGCTAAAAAAATGAATCTTTATTATTGAAAATATTATAAATGTTCCCTCCTCCCACAGTGGCTCCTCCCTCTTAATACTATTTCTTTGATTCTACCACTAAATTAAAATTTTTAATTACATCCCTGTGAATAATTAACTTGGGGACCTTTCTTAAAACAATTGCTTTTTTCCAGACACTATTCTCCATACTTCACATAGACTATGTAATCCTCACCATTTTTGTAGACGTGGAAATTGAGGTAATTTCAATTTCCTAAAATCCCTCCAAAACAGATTTATTTAAAAGAGAAAGGAGGAGCCCTTGCCGGTTTGGCTCAGTGGATAGAGCATTGGCCTGCTGACTGGAAGGTCCGGGGTTCGATTCCGCTCTAGGGCATATACCTTGATTGTGGGCACATCCCCAGTGGGGGATGTGCAGGAGGCAGCTGATTGAAGTTTCCCTCTCATTGATGTTTCTAACTCTCTATCCCTCTCCCTTCTTCTCTGTAAAAAAATATAGATTGATTTTGCACTGGCAGTGAGTTGGGGAGATTTCTCCAGTTCAAGGACACAACCGAGACATGGAGGTAAAGAAGTTCAAGCCCTGTGCCAGCATTATATTATTTAATATAATAATAAAATATATTAAAAAGATAAAAGAGAAAGGAGGAAATGATACTACTGAATATAAACTGTAATTTTAAAAAAACTGACAAAAAAAGAAAAAGAGGAATGATGAAGAGAAGTTGAATTTTCTGAGGTGCAGGAACGCTGAGGTGCATCCAAGTGTCTGGAAGCCTGGTTCAACGTGCCCCGTTGCTAACCAGCCTGAGCTGGATTTTCTCTCCTGAAAGCCGACTGGTCAGGGAGCTGTGAGTCAGGGCTGAATCATGGCTGTGGCATGTTCTCCGAGCAGAAAACAAACTTTGTTGTTGAAGCCACCCAGGAGATGTGTGAATACAGTGCTTCTGTGGTCACACGTCGTGTCTGACTCATGGTTCCGTGCGTGGCTCACAGCAGAGCCTGCACCCTGGGGATTCTCTGCTGTCCCCCGGTCTTCCCTGGCACTGCTATTTGAAAGTCTTCACAGAAACCAACGAAAAAATTATAATAATTTTGAAACTGAGCGAAGCAGTCCCCTGGGGTCCCATGCAAGAGGAAGAAAGGAGAGAATTGAGTGGGAGATTATTTTTTCAGATTATCGCTATGAAATCTGTGGCCTTGTGCAAATACTGCCTCTGGTCTTTCTGAATGACTCCTAAAAAAACCAGAAAGTTCAGCCAAAACCGGTTTGGCTCAGTGGATAGAGTGCCAGCCTGCGGACTGAAAGGTCCCGGGTTCAATTTCGGTCAAGGGCATGTACCTTGGTTGCGGGCACATCCCCAGTAGGGGGTGTGCTGGAAGCAGCTGATCAATGTTTCTCTCTCACCAATGTTTCTAACTCTATCTTTCTTCCTTCCTCTCTGTAGAAAAAAAAAAATCAATAAAATATATTTAAAAAAAGAAAAAACAAAACAAGCAAACAAAAAAAGTCCAATCAGGTCTGAGGACAGAGAAATCCAGAGAAGGAGGAGAGAGGGGTCAGTCATTTCTCTCCAGGTTTATGATTTTCCTTTAAATGGTGAGCTGTTTGTCCCCCTATCACTGATTGAACACTTTAGTTTTTTTGTTTGTTTGTTTTGTTTTAAATATGATTATGTCACAGGATTACCAAGAGAGACTTTTAATACAATTTCTTTGATCTGCCAACCCCATCACTGTTGCTCACCGCTTTAATTACCGTAGCTTTGCAGGACAAAGCCTCCTCGTTACCTGGGTGGACAGGTAGAAACAGAATTATTGTGTGGAGAGACCTGCGGGCACTTGCCTCTTGAAGCTGATCCGTGATACACGAGTTCCCACAAAGCTCACCGGGGACTTTTGTTGCTCTGGCTGGACCATGGCCAGTGGATCTTTCCACAACCTCATGGAGAGTAAGTTAGTCACAACGAAGGCTTGCTCTACCTTTTAAGATTCTAAAACCATAGGTCAACATGGCCATGATCCATTTCTCACTGGGGAGGAACCATGGCCACCCCATCACACCGCCTCCCACTCCCCTGGGACTCAGATCAGACATGTGTGTTGCCACAGTTACTTGTACTTGGTCTCAGTTGTCTGTGGGGTCATGTCTACTGGTCTATTTGGGTCTGTAAGGCTCATGTACAGTGTGTTTCTATGCAACTGGCAGCCCAATTGTGTCTGGCTGTCTAACTCAGTTTAGTTTCCTCTTTGTCACTCCTCCTTGGACTCAATCCATACGTATATTGAATAGATAATAGATGGCTGATGCACGAAGATTTGTGCAAGAATAGACCTCCTTTCCCCTGGCTGCTGGCACAGCCGTTGCTCCAGCCAGAGCTGCCTTTCCGCCTTCCCACACTTCCCAGAGGCCCAGAGTGGCTGGGGCGGTGCAAGATGCCTGTGTTGTCGCCATGGCCAAGAGTCCCACCCTTGGCTGCTGAGATCCTATGTATGCAAATTAACCCACCATCTTTGTTGGATTAATTTGAATACTCACTCCTCATTGGCTGGTAGGCACTGCGAAGGTACAGTCAATTTGCATCTTTCTCTTTTATTATTGTAGATATAATATTATAGCTATATAAATATGTAGTATTTATTGATTTTTTATTGATTTCAGAGAGGAAGGGAGAGAAACACCAAATGATGAGAGAGAATCATTGATTGGCTGCCTCCTGCATGCCCCACACTGGGGATTAAGCCTGGAACCTGGGCATCTACCCTGACTAGGAATCGAACTATGGTTTCCTGGTTTATAGGTCAATGCTCAACCACTGAGCCACACCATCTGGGAAATAACCTTGTTCTTATTGATGGTTCCCCTCACCTTGCAAATCCATTGGCGTAATCTAACAGTTCTCTTTCAAAAATACAATAAAGTTGCCAGTTAAGACACACAGTTTGATTCATACTTTTTAGGGTGCCATGCAATATTTGGGAAAAACTAAAAATTATTCATTGTTTATCTGAAATTCAAATTTAACAGGGCATCTGTGGTTTTGTTTGATATATCTTATGCCCTAAAACACAACCGCCTCTTTGCCTGAGGTACAATAATGCACAAATGCGACCCATGTCTAACTCACACCCTGGGTTTCCCTTTACTTCTCCAGCTTCAGACACCAGTGTCCTTTTCCTGTTAAGAACATTGGGGTGGGACTGGGGGAGATGACAAGATACACATAAACATTTTATTATGTCACTGTTGGTATTTATAATGAAACTAGGGGCCCATTGCAGGAAGATTCCTGCAAGTCTTCCCTCCTGCCACCACCACCTCTCCTGCCCCCCTCCCCCTCACCTATCCCACTGTGGTGGGCAGGGCACGCAATGGCGGCAGCCACTGCGTGGCCACTGTCGTCACCACCTCTGTGGCCATGCACGCCGAGGCCGTTGCATGCCCCGCCCTGCTCGCCTGACCTGCCATGCGTGCTGAGGCCGCTGCAAGTTCCACCCTGCCTGTGGCCACCACTGCCACCTCCGTGGCCACACAGTGCCATGGCCACTGTGCGCCCCACCTCACCCTGCCCACCACCACCCATCGCTGGAGCCACCCACACTTTCCCTCCAGCAGCCGCCTTGCTTTCCACTTTCCTCCCTCTTCCTTCTATGCTGTCTTCAGTCTTCACTCCTTCCTCATCAGCGTATGCAAATTAACAGCCATCTTTGTTGGGTTAATTTGCATACCCGCTCTGATTGGCTGTGTGCTATGGTCAATTAGCATTTTTTTCTTTTATTAGTGTATGTGTCATTGAAAAATTGACTGATCTTTCTTCTACTTAAAAGCAAAAACCCCTGCACCATCAACTCACTACACACACAGGGATCCCTGTGGATCACAAACAAACCATGGCTACTATCGTCAAAATAACTTCTGCCGGCCTCCCCACCTGTGGATTTAGGCTGGACTTGAGATAGTTCCTTCTTATTCTGACCTGAGATGACCCAGTTCCAGGGAAACCAAGCCACCTTGACACTCTGCTCAGTGGCTCTGAAAACACAGGTCAAATCCCTTTGTGCCAAAGACTTCCTGTGAAAAATGTGGTCAGGGCCTAGCCAATGACTCTGTATTGAGCAACATTTGCTAATAAATTCTGTTTCAGGAAGAAAATACCAGTTGTTTGTTTATTTTTAAAAATATGTTTTTATTAATTTTAGAGAGGAAGGGAGGGGGAGAGAGAGAGAGATAGAAACATCAATGATGAGAGAGAATCATTGATCAGCTACCTCCTGCACGCACCACACTGGGGATCGAGCCCATAACCCAGGCATGTGCCCTGACCGGGAATGGAACTGTGACCTCCTGGTTCATAGGTCAATGCTCAACCACTGAGCCACTCCGGCTGGGTCTGTTGTTTACTTTTCATTTTGTTTCCCTTGCCTTTGGAATTCAAATTCACAGAAACACCACTGAGAGCATACGTTCAGTGTCCAGG
Organism: Pipistrellus hanaki; assembly: GCF_964339955.1. Classification (NCBI taxonomy): domain Eukaryota; kingdom Metazoa; phylum Chordata; class Mammalia; order Chiroptera; family Vespertilionidae; genus Pipistrellus; species Pipistrellus hanaki. Next base: position 10,702,917 of record NC_140522.1, on the reverse strand, counting down.
ATTCAGCTGATAACAGAATCCTGGTGGGTAGGGTTGTCCAATCCCTCTCTGGTCCTCCAAAGCAAAAACAATTATTAGCCTTATGTATTCTTAACCTCTAGATTCTGTGTGAAAATGTTCCATTTGGGTTAGTGTCTCTGTCTCCAGAAGATCATCCATGGGAAAACGATGCCCCCATTCCGTTCATTGCCTTTTGGACCCGTCACACACCCTGGCATTTAAGGTCCCAGAGTTAAATAATTCTGTCACAGAGCATGCGATGGCAATGCAGGTTACATAATTATGAGAGAGAGACCATATGCCCGAGCAGACAGCCTGTGGCTTGATGGGGGAATGAGCACACGAAGACCAATCACGTCCAGATTGCAAGGTGCAGGATGGATGGCCTGCATCTGGATCGCTGCTGGCTGGGAGGCCCCCCAGTCCCCCGTCCTCTCCAGACACTGCCCTTGGCTGCACAGGGTCACCTTGCCCAAGGTCATGCCATTCTCACGGGGCAGCCTCTTTCCCATAACTTCATTGTGAGGGTCTGACAGCTCTGAAGGGCCATTCCGGCATGAGAGCTCCCCCCGGGGGTCAGCTGAGGCCTTTGTGGAGACCATAGCACAGTCCACCTCCTCCCAATAGTTTTTTTCATCCCCAGAGCACCTCTAGTAAGCTTCCTGAAGGCTCATCTCCACCTCAGACGTGGTTTCCCAGGGAACCAGCCTGTACCTGTTGCTACCAGGAATAGCCCAAGACAGCAGTGGGCAAACTCATGAGTCCACAGAGCCAAATATCGAAAGGACAACGATTGAAATTTCTTTGGAGAGAAACATTTTTTAAACTTCAACTTCTTCTAACGCCACTTTTTCAAAACAGACTCGCCCAGCCGAAACCGGTTTAGTGCAGTGGACAGAGCGTCAGCCAGTGGACTGAAGGGTCTGGGGTTTGGTTCTGGTCAAGGGCATGTACCTTGGTTGCAGGCACATCCCCAGTGGGGGTTGTGCAGGAGGCAGCTGGTCGATGTTTCTAGCTCTCTATCCCTCTTCCTTCCTCTCTGTAAAAAAAAATCAATAAAATATATTTAAAAAAATAAAATAGACTCGCCCAGGCCATGGTATTTTGTGGAAGAGCCACACTCAAGGGGCCAAAGAGCCACATATGGCTCGTGAGCCGCAGTTTGCAGACCACTGGCCCAAGACACAGACACTAAGATAGGATTGCTACCTGACCAGCAATGCTGACCTCATACTAGCTGGGGTGAGCACTCCCTGCTGACAGGAAGCAGTGCAGTTGTTTGTTTTTTATTTAATATATTTTTATTGATTTTTTACAGAAAAGAAGAGAGAGGGATAGAGGGTTAGAAACATCGATGAGAGAGAAACATTGATCAGCTGCCTCTTGCACACCCTTTACTGGGGATGTGCCCGCAACCAAGGTACATGCCCTTGACCGGAATTGAACCTGGGACTTTCAGTCCGCAGAATGACGCTCTATCCATTGAGCCAAACCGGTTTTGGCATCAGCAGTGCAATTGTTAACGCTTTTGCTGGTAGGGAATTCAGATGGTGTTCTGGCGGGAGGAAATGCATTAGTAGGAGAAATGCATTAGGTATTTGGAAAGATGGGAGGGATAGACATAAGAAGGACAATGGATCTGGATGAACTTAAAGGAGCAAATTTTGAAGAAGGAAAGGCTGACGGCAATTGCACGATCACAAGGTAATTATGAAAGTCAGAGGCCCCTGGGCAGCACGTGAAGGAATCCTCTCCAGTTTGGCTCAGAGATAGAGAGTTAGAAACATCAATGAGAGAAAAACATCGATCAGCTGCCTCCTGAACACCCCCCACTGGGGATGTGCCCGCAACCAAGGTACATGCCCTTGACCGGAATCGAACCTGGGACCTTTCAGTCTGCAGGCCGACTCTCTTTCCACTGAGCCAGTCGGCCAGGCCCATAGGATATATATTTATGCAGCAAGTTCTCACTTAATATCTCCACTAGGTTCCCAGGACTGTGCCAAAATGACGTATAATGAAATCAACTTTACAATAAACTAATATAAGAAGAGAGAAGTTCCTACACCAAGTCACCAACGTTATAAGGAAACGAGGTTGAACCAAAGAAATGATGTTTAATGTGATTCAAGGACCTTTACACAGATATATGCTGACATCTCTGTGTGCGTGCACATCTGTTTATGCTTTTATTGTTTTAGATTAAAGATGGTGAGTTCATACAGTACTTCCAGCTACACCCAATGCCTCAAGGTCCTTCCCGTCCTTCCTTTCACTTCCTGTCACTACTTGCTCCGTCACTCGTTTGCTCAGTGTAACCATTCTCCAAGCTCATGACTGCCTTCTTGGGAATCCCTCCTGCAGAGGGGACTGTGTGGCTCAGCCCCAGGGCCACGGATGCCCCCCCGAGAGGGGACGGATGGGAAGGACAGAGAACACTAAAAACCAGTTTAAGAGAAAAACAGGGGAAAGAAAGACAGGTCTTTGTTGGCTTGGTTCTCTTGGAAGCCACTTGCAGGAGGTGAACTTTGATTTTATAGCTCACACTTTGCTGGCTGGAAGGAGGAAGTGAAGGCACTGCGTGATTACTTAGAAGAGAGGCCTCAATGCTCCTGCCTCCTCCCCCGCCCCCTCTACCGTGGTATCCACAATTAAACAAAGCCAAACAGAAAACCAGAGCCCTAACCGGTTTGGGGTTCGATCAGCATTGGTTGTGGGCACATCCTCAGTTGTAGGTGTGCAGGAGGCAGCTGATAGATGTTTCTCTCTCATCGATGTTTCTAGCTCTCTATCCCTCTCCCTTCCTCTTTGTAAAAAATCAATAAAATATATTAAAAAAAGAAAACCAGAGGGGACTGGCATGGGAAGAGACAGGGAGAGAGAAGGAAGAGGAGGAGGGTAGGAGCCCAGGGCCGCACAGGGAGGCCTTGGTAAGTCCTGGAGGCACCTTCCTCCCCCCCCTTCCTCCCCAGCCCTCTGACCTCTGACCTTGGGGCCAGCGCCTTTCTGGCCCCATATCCCACCCTTACCCGTCCCGGGCCCCGCCTTCCTCCTCTCCAGCACTAATTGTGGGGGTACCCTCAACATGGGCCCCGCCCTGGCCCTGAGACCCAACCCACTTTCCTTTGTCCTTGGCGCCCCCATGGCCACCTTTGACCCCTGGGAGACTCCTCTTCCTCAATTCTTTACAACATTAAAAAATAATATTTTATTGATTTTTTTACAGAGAGGAAGGGAGAGGGATAGAGAGTTGGTAACATCGATGAGAGAGAAACAGCCATCAGCTGCCTCCTGCACACCCCCCCCCTGGATGTGCCCACAACCAAGGTACATGCCCTTGACCGGAATCGAACCTGGGACCCTTCAGTCCGCAGGCCGATGCTCTATCCACTGAGCTAAACCGGTTTCGACTAAAACATTAAAAAAAAAAAATTTACTGGGGTTACTTTGGTTAATAAAATTATACAGGTTTCAAGAGTACCATTTGTGGACGGAAGGAGCCACATGCTGACCTGACCAGCTCAGGGGAGGCCTGCGTGGCAGTCTTGCAAACTCAGACCTAAAATAACCACGAAAGATGGTCTGAAAATTAAATATCTAACTATAAACGGGATATAGTGGGCAGTCATGTCCTAGGCCGATATTTTTCCTGACAAAGATTGTGAGCCCATTTGCCTTTTACCTCTTAAATAACATATCTGTGAGATGTCTGGGTAACTTGTAACTCCCCCCCCCCCCCTTTTTTTTTTTCTGGAGGCCCTGGGGCACAACCAGATGTGTTGGGCGCCTGGACAGATGCCTCAAATTCCTTCATTATCATGTTAATTGTTCCTGCACCCACCTAAGTATGTGTCCATCATTTTACTTTTTACCCAATCCCAGAGGTCAGTTGAAGCAACTCCAATTCCTCTTCCTTCCCCTGGGCAAGGACTACTCTTAATTTTGGCAAAGATGCTGGTTTGCAAATCTGCTGTAGGTCTCAGTCAGGAGCAGAGCGGCCTCTACAGCCCATCCTGGGAGGTTTTCTTATTTATTTATTTTTTTTTAATATATATTTTATTGATTTTTTACAGAGAGGAGGAGAGAGGGATAGAGAGCTAGAAACGTCGATGAGAGAGAAACATCGACCAGCTGCCTCCTGCACACCCCCCACCGGGGATGTGCCCGCAACCAATGTACATGCCCCTGACCGGAATCGAACCTGGGACCTTTCAGTCCGCAGACCGACGCTCCACCACTGAGCCAAACCGGCTTCGGCAGGGAGGTTTTCTTAAACAAATATATTTTTACTAAAGGCTGATGCATGGCATTTGTGCACGGGTAGGGTCCCTAGGCCGACTGGCTATCAGGGCTGATTAGGGCCTTCCAGCTGCCAGCCAGGCCTTCCTTTGTTCCAAGCTGCCCTCTGGTGGTCAGAGCATGTCATAGCGTGCTATCTCCTGGTCGAACTCCAGTGGGGGACAATTTGCATATTAGCCTTTTATATTTATAGACTGATTTCAGAGAGGAAGGGAGAGGGAGAGAGAAACATCACTGATGAGAGAGAATCATGGATTGGCTGCCTCCTGTACACACCCCTTTACTGGGGATCGAGCCTGCAACCCCAATGTGTTCTGGCTGGGAATCGAACCTGTGATCCTTCAGAACACAGGACAACGCTCTATCCACTGAGCCAAACCAGCCAGGGCCGTGGGAGGTTTTAGTACTGAAGTAACTCAAGAATCTCCTTTGAACTCAGCCTCCTCCGAGCGAAGGTATGGAGGCCCAGGCAGTTCCTAGAATCTGTAGCAGAATCACCTCTCTGAAGCTTTGCTCTCGTTGGCTTAGCCCAGTGGTCGGCAAACTCATTTAGTCCACAGAGCCAAATATCAACAGTACAACGATTGGCATTTCTTTGGAGAGCCACAGTTTTTTAAACTTAAACTATATAGGTAGGTACATTGCTATTAACTTCATTAAGGCATTCCTAAGCTGGCTTTTGCTGAAAACGTGGTATTTTGTGGAAGAGCCACACTCAAGGGGCCAAAGAGCCGCGGTTTGCCGACCACTGGCTTAGTCCAAGCAAGCAGGCCCCTCTTGCAGCGGCAGTAACAGCCCACACTGAATTTCTGGCTCCTGTGATTGCGCCAGGCTGCCTCCAGGTGGCGCCAGTGCGCCATTGTCCCCCAGGGGCTCTGCCCTGGGCTAGAAGCTAGGCTGCTTCTCTCCCATCCATGCCCCGTGAGGGACTGCTGCCAAGACGCCTCTTCCTAATGACAAGGCTCCTTTTCTGCTGGAAGCCCATCGGAGGCTTCCCGCTGTGTGTCTGTCTGCTGGAAAAAGCCAGCCCATCAGGCTGGGGTGGAGGGAGGAGGTGGCTGTGTCTGGGGTGAAGGGAGGAGGTGGTTGTGTCTGGGGAGAGAGCTGTGTTAAAAAACAAACCCCGGAGCAAAGCTGAAGATGGCCCTGGCGAATCATGACCCAGGCAGCATCCCATCCCGCAAGGAGAAGGCACTCGAGGAGTCGTACACAAATGGGAGGTTTTAGAGGTAAAAAGAGGGTGGGACTAAGAGATAAAATAATGCAGTGTTTCCCAACCTTCTCTCATGATGAGAATCACCTGGTGGAGTTGTTAAAACACAGATTCCTGAATCCCAACTAAGAAGTGCTAAACTAGAATTTTTGGGAACATATAGGTAAAATTGTATACTTAACTAGTGCTCTAACACAGATGTTATATACAGAGCACTAAGTTAGGTATGCAATTTTACCTATATGTTCTCAAAAATTCTAGTTTAGCACTTCTTAGTTGGGATTCAGGAATCTGTGTTTTAACAACTCCACCAGGTGATTCTCATCATGAGAGAAGGTTGGGAAACACTGAAATAGTGAATCAGCCCTGACCCGTTTGACTCAGTGGATAGAGCGTCGGCCTGTAGACTGGAGAGTCCCAGGTTCAATTCCTGTCAAGGGCATGTACCTTGGTTGCCTAACTGCTGCCCTGCCAGCCTGTTTGCCCCTAACTACCCTCCCCTGCAGGCCTGTCCCCAGTGGGGGGTGTGCAGGAGGCAGCTGATGGATGTTTCTCTCTCATCGATGTTTCTACGTCTCTATCCCTCTCCCTTCCTCTCTGTGAAAAATCAATAAAATATATTAAACACACACACACACACACACACACACACACACAGTGAGTCATTTCAGGGGAGGACACCATCCCTTGGGGGTCATGCCAGGCAGATGACCTCCCTGGGGTTGGTCAGGAAAGCCCAGGCTGATTGGCCTAAGATTTTGCCCCCGGGGGAGGCACACCGCACACTGGGGATCAGGCCTGCAGCCCCAGGCATGTGCCCTGACCGGGGATCAGCACTCAACCACTGAGCCATGCTGCTGGGCAAACACAGAATTTCTCATTCCTTTGGATGGCCAAACAAGATTCCATTGTATGGATATACCGTATATGAAGAATGGGTAGTTTTATTGGAAAAAAAAAATAGACTTTTTTTTAGGTCAGTTTTAGGTTCACCGCAACATTGAGAGACCGGTACACGGATTCCCCAAATACCCTCTGTCCCCACACATGCACACCCTCTCCCATCACTCCCACCCCCTTCACCAGGAGGCACATTTGTTACAACCAATGATCTTACATTGACACCTCACAGTTACCCAGAGTCTGTGGCTTACATTAGGGTTCACGCTTGGTGTTATACATTCTGTTTTTTTTTTTAAATACACTTTAATATATATATATTATATTGATTTTTTACAGAGAGGAAGGGAGAGAAATAGAGAGGTAGAAACATCGATGAGAGAGAGACATTGACCAGCTGCCTCCTGCACACCCCCCACCAGGGATGTGCCCGCAACCAAGGTACATGCCCTTGACCGTAATCGAACCTGGGACCCTTGAGTCCACAGGCTGATGCTCTATCCACTGAGCCAAACCGGTTTCAGCAAAAAACAAACCAACCATTTTTTATTGATTTCAGAGAGGAAGGGAGAGGGAGAGAGAGAGAAACATCAATGATGAGACAAAGCTGAAACTGGTTTGGCTCAGTGGATAGGGTGTCAGTTTGTGGACTGAAAGGTTCCAGGTTCGATTCCGGTCAAGGGCATGTACCTTGATTGCAGGCACATCCCCAGTAGGGGGTGTGCAGGAGGCAGCTGGTCGATGTTTCTCTCTCATCGATGTTTCTAACTCTTTAATCCTCTCCCTTTCTCTCTGTGAAAAATCAATAAAATATATATTTTTAAAAATGATGAGAGAGAATCATGGGTTGGCTGCCTCCTGCACGCCCCACATTGGGGATGGAGTCCAAAACCCGGCCATGTGCTCTGTCCAGCGATCAAACTGTGACCTCCTGGTTTATAGGTCAATGCTCAACCACTGAGCCATGTTGGCTGGGCTGTCCCTGCATTTTAAAAAAAACATGTGCAGCCGAAACCGGTGTGGCTCAGTGGATAGAGCTTCGGCCTGCGGACTGAAAGGTCCCGGGTTCGATTCTGGTCAAGGGCATGTACATCAGTTTCGGGCACATCCCCCGTCGGGGGTGGGCAAGAGGCAGCTGGTCGATGTTTCTCTCTCATCGACATTTCTAACTCTCTATCCCTCTCAATTCCTCTCTGTGTAAAATCAATAAAAAATATATATAAAAAAAATAAAAATGGAAAAACATGGGCAAAACTGGGTAATTTCAACACTATTGCAAAGACAGACAGATGCAGGCACAGCACTCAGAAGTGCAGCCACAAAGACCTCCCGTTGTCCGGGCTCCGGGAAGGGACCTGCTGTCCAGCCTTCTTTCTCACAGCAGCCCCGGTCTTTGTAAAATACAGATCAGATGATGTTTCTCCCTCTTCAGCTTAGCACCCCTCAGTGCTCCCCCTTCCTGTTCTTTTTAAAATTGATGTCAGAGAGGAAGGGAGAGGGAGAGAGAGAGAGAAACATCAATGGTGAGAGAGCATCATTGTTCGGCTGCCTCCTGCATGCCCCCGACTGGGGTTAGAACCTGCAACCCGGGCATGTGCCCTGACCAGGTGCCGAAGCTCCTGGTTCATAAGTTGACGCTCAGCCACTGAGCCACACCGGCTGGGCCAGTTAGCTCTCTTTGATGGAATAGAGTAGGGGTGTCGAACTCAATCAGAGAAGGGGCCAAAATCTAAAATCCAGCCTAAATCGCGGGCCGAATGGTTTACTGAACAGTCATAAACTGACAATGTCATAAACTGACAGCGGAGTGCAGTGATGACAGCGCGGTGCGGGCCACATTGCAAGGCCTGGCGGGCTGGATTTGGCCCGCTGGCCTTGTGTTTGACACATGTGGATTAGAGGGACCCGTGTGAGAGGGACAGGGGAGCTCCCGCTCTGGGCATTAAGTGCCAAGCTCTGGCTGGGCTGCCTCCCACCGACCAGCTGACACCCTCCCCCCCATCACGGAGAGGCCCGCAGAGGACAGCCAGCTGTCACTCCCTTCAGTTCTGAGCCTCGGACTCACCGGGGGCACCTGTCGGTCCCGTGAGGACGGCTGAGGGCGTCCAGGATGGGTGAGCGCTCAGTCCGTGACAGCTGGGCACTGTGTGAGGAGATACGGGGATAGCCTGAAACTGTCAGTGTCCTCAAGTGTGTGTGTGTGTGTGTGTGTGTGCATGCGTGTGTGTGTGTGTGCGCGTGTGTGTGTGTGTGTGTATGTGTGTGCGTGCGTGTGTGCGTGCATGTGTGAGAGAGAGAGTGTGAGAGTGTGTGAATGTGTGAGGTATATGTGTGTTTGAGCTATAGTGTGTGTGAGAGTGTGGAGTATGTATAGTATATGTGTGTTCGAGAGACAGTGAGTGTGTGTATGTGTGTGAGTGTGTGTGTATATAGCATGTGTGTTTGAGAGAGATAGTATGTGTATGAGTGTGTTTGAAAGTGTGTGTGTATGAGAGTGTGTGTGTGTGAGAGTGTGTGTGTGAGTATATGTATGTGAGTGTAAGAGTGTGTGTGATAGTGTGTGTGTGAATGTGTGTGTATGTGAGTGTATGTGAGTTTGTGAGAGTGTGAGCATGTGTGTGTGTGTGAGTGTGTGAGAATGTGTGAGAATGTGAGTGTGTGAGAATGTGTATGAATGTGTGAGTGTGTTTGTGTGTGAGTGTGAGTGTGAAATTGTGTGTGTGTGTGAGAGAGAGTGTGTGTGTGTGAGTGTGTGTGTTTGTGAGTGTGTGAGTGTGTGTGTTTGTGTGTGTATGTGAGCGTGTGAGTGTGTGTGTGAGTGTGTGTGAGTGTGAGTGTGTGTGTGTGAGAGAGTGTGAGAGTGTGTGAATGTGTGAGGCATATGTGTGTTTGAGCTATAGTGTGTGTGAGAGTGTGGAGTATGTATAGTATATGTGTGTTCGAGAGACAGTGTGTGTATATGTGTGAGTGTGTGTGTATATAGCATGTGTGTTTGAGAGAGATAGTATGTGTATGAGTGTGTTTGAAAGTGTGTGTGTATGAGAGTGTGTGTGTGTGAGAGTGTGTGTGTGAGTATATGTATGTGAGTGTAAGAGTGTGTGTGATAGTGTGTGTGTGAATGTGTGTGTATGTGAGTGTATGTGAGTTTGTGAGAGTGTGAGCATGTGTGTGTATGTGAGTGTGTGAGAATGTGTGAGAATGTGAGTGTGTGAGAATGTGTATGAATGTGTGAGTGTGTTTGTGTGTGAGTGTGAGTGTGAAATTGTGTGTGTGTGTGAGAGAGAGTGTGTGTGTGTGAGTGTGTGTGTTTGTGAGTGTGTGAGTGTGTGTGTTTGTGTGTGTATGTGAGCGTGTGAGTGTGTGTGTGAGTGTGTGTGAGTGTGAGTGTGTGTGAGTGTGTGTGTGAGAGTGTGAGTGTGTGTGTATGTGAGTGTGTGTGTGTGAGTGTTGTGTGTGTGTATGTGAGTGTGTGTGTGTGAGTGTGTGTGTGAGTGTGAGTGTGTGTGTGAGTGTGTGTGTGAGTGTGAGTGGTGAGTGTGAGTGTGTGTGTGAGTGTGTGTGTGTGAGTGTGAGTGTGTGAGTTTGTGTGTGTGTGAGTGTGTGTGTGAGTGTGAGTGTGTGTGTATGTGAATGTGTGTGTGACTGTGTGTGTGTGTTAGTGTGAGTGTGTGTGTGTGTGTGTGTGTGTGTGTGTGTGTGGTGGGTGGTGAGAGGAAACTAGAGCTCACACCCAGGGGTTGGGAATAACCTGTGTCTGTCCTCCCTCCCTGGCCAAGCCCACCCAGGTGGGTGGGGGCCCAGGAGGGTGGGGGCCCAGGTGGGTGAGGGCCCAGGGGAGTGAGGGCCCAGGTGGGTGGGGGCCCAGTGGGTGAGGGCCCAGGGGAGAAAGGGCCCAGGGGGTGAGGGCCCAGGGGAGAGAGGGCCCAGGGGGGTGAGGGCCCAGGTGGGTGAGGGCCCAGGAGGGTGAGGGCCCAGGAGGGTGGGGGCCCAGGTGGGTGGGGGCCCAGGAGGGTGGGGGCCCAGGTGGGTGAGGGCCCAGGGGAGGGAGGGCCCAGGGGAGGGAGGGCCCAGGTGAGTGAGGGCCCAGGGGAGGGAGGGCCCAGGGGGGTGAGGGCCCAGGAGGGTGGGGGCCCTGGTGGGTGGGGGCCCAGGTGGGTGGGGGCCCTGGTGGGTGGGGGCCCAGGTGGGTGGGGGCCCAGGTGGGTGAGGGTCCAGGTGGGTGAGGGCCCAGGTGGGTGAGGGCCCAGGGGAGGGAGGGCCCAGGTGTGTGAGGGCCCAGGTGTGTGAGGGCCCAGGTGGGTGGGGGCCCTGGTGGGTGGGGGCCCTGGTGGGTGGGGGCCCAGGTGGGTGGGGGCCCAGGTGGGTGGGGGCCCTGGTGGGTGGGGGCCCTGGTGGGTGGGGGCCCAGGTGGGTGAGGGCCCAGGTGGGTGAGGGCCCAGGGGAGTGAATGCCCAGGTGGGTGGGGTTCCAGGGGAGGGAGGGCCCAGGGGAGGGAGGGCCCAGGGGAGGAGGGCCCAGGGGAGGGACGGTCTGGGTGGGTGAGGGCCCAGGTGTGTGAGCACCCAGGTGGGTGGGGACCCATCCCCTTGGCTGCAGCCCCTCCTGACCCCGAACAGAGACCCCTGCTCTCGGGAGGCCCCAGGAAGAAGGAGGCAGCACCCCAAGGAGCAGCCCTGGCCGGCTGTGGGGTGGGGGTCCCCTTAGACCCGGGGCTGGACGGTCAGAGGGAAGCAGGGCGCACAGGAGCTCGAAGGGGAGCGGAGGTTAATGGGGTCACCTGAGCGGCGTGAACCTGGAAAGTGAGCAGCCGCCCCCCCCCCCCCCCCCCCCAGCTCATTCTGTCCAAGGCCAAGGCCACACGGGGCCTCGAGGCCTCTAATGACGGTGCCCACAGAGTCCCAGGTGTTCAGGGCGCGGCCTGCCGGGCGGGGGCGGGCTCAGGCCCTGCCAGTCCCCATCTCCAAAGGCCCGTTACCAAAGCCTGGGCGGGGAGGGGGCTGGAGCTGACCGGCCGGCCTCTGACCTTCCGGAAGGCGGGCAGGCCTGTGGCCGCAGGTCCATCTGGGAAACGGGGTGAGGCTAGCACCCACCCCTGTGGGACCGTCTGCGCCAGGCGCCTGGAGCCCAGGGTGGGCAGCGCGGTGCCAGGATTCCCGGGGGCACAGGCTCGGGGCCAGCTGACTCCTCGGGCGGTGTCTGGAGGCCTGGGGCAGAGCCGGGGGCAGAGCCGGGGGCTGGCAGCACCTGCCAGTCGCTGCTGAGGGTTGCCAGGAAGGATGCAAAGCTGGGCAGCTTGGGGACAGGTCGGCAGGCGGCCCTGGTGGCAGGCGGACGAGGTGGCGGCTGGCAACAGGGGCCGTCTGGGCTGCAGTCCGTGAACCCCACGCAGCCAGGAGGAGGCATGCCAGAGGAGAAAGAGGAGGAGGAGGAGGAGGAGGAGGAGGAGGAGGAGGAGGAGGAGGAGGAGAAAAAGGAGAAGGAGGAGGTGGAGGAAGAGGAGGAGGAGGAGGAGGAGGAGGAGGAGGAGGAGGAGGAGAAAAAGGAGGAGGAGGAGGTGGAGGAGGAGGAGGAGGAGGAGGAAGAGGAGAGAGGAGGAGGAGGAGGAGGAGGAGGAGGAGGAGAAAAAGAAGGATGAGGAGGTGGAGGAAGAAGAGGAGGAGGAGGAAGAGGAGGAGGAGGAGGAGGAGAAAAAGGAGGAGGAGGAGGAGGAGGAAGAAGAGGAGGAGGAGGAAGAGGAGGAGGAAGAAGAGGAGGAGGAGGAGAGGAGGAGGAGGAGGAGGAAGAGGAGGAGGAGGAGGAAGAGGAGGAGGAGAAAGAGAAAGAGGAGGAGGAGGAGGAGGAGGAGGAGGAGGAGGAAGAGGAGGAAGAGGAGGAGGAGGAGGGAACTCGGAAAAGTCACAGAGGTGAGCTCCATGCGATCCAGCTCCGGGGTCAGGGGGCCCTGCAAGCTGAGGTCTGGGGAAGTGGGGGGCTGAGGTCTGGGGAAGTGGGGGGCTGAGGTCTTGGAAGTGGGGGGCTGAGGTCTGCGGAAGTGGGGGGCTGAGGTCTGGGGAAGTGGGGGGGGTGAGGTCTGGGAAGTGGGGGGCTGAGGTCTGGGAAGTGGGGGGCTGAGCACGGGCGAGGTGGGAGCTCAGGCTCAGGGAGTGGGGGTGGCTCGCCCGGATCCCACAGCGAAACCCCGACAGAGCCGCTAGCGGTGGCCCAGGGCCCTGGCTTTCCCGTCACTCACCCTCCCCACGGGGCACAGTGCATGCCACACTTCGGAATTTACTCTTTCCCAAGAGGCAATGTGGCCTGGTGGGTAGAGCAAGGAAAGGGAGCTCTGGTCTTTGGGGTCCTTGCCCGCCCTCTGCTCCTGCACCAGAAGTGGTCTTAGAAATGGTAGCGGCCCTAGCTGGCGTGGCTCAGTGGACAGAGCGTGGCCTCTGCGGACGGAAAGGTCCTGGGTTCGATCCCGGTCCAAGGCACGTACCTGGGTTGCAGGCTGGATCCCTGGCCCTGGTTGGGTGCATGGGGAGGCAACCCATCGATGGGGCTTTCTCACATCGATGCTTCTCTCTCTGTCTCTCCCCTCCCTTCCACTCTCTCTAAAAGTCAACGGAGCCCTAACTGGTTTGGCTCAGCAGATAGAGGGTCGGCCTGCGGACTGGAAGGTCCCAGGTTTGATTCCGGTCAAGGGCATGTAACTTGGTTGCGGGCACATCCCCAGTGGGAGGTGGGAAGGTGCAAGAGGCAGCTGATCAGTGTTTCTCTCTCATCATGTTTCTAGCTCTCTGTCCCTCTCTCTTCTTCTCTGTAAAAAATCAATAAAATATATATATTTTTAAAAAATCAATGGAAATATATCCTCAGATGAGGATTAACAAAAACAAAAAAAAACCCCACAAAAAAACAACACTAAAAGGTCGCTGGTGCGATAATGAAATGCTTGGCTTAGTCACAGCCTTGCCTTGCCTCTTGGGAGGCAGCATACACCCCTGAGTGGGAGAGGACAGGCAGGCGGGGCGGGGCTGTGATTAACACAATCCCGTGACGTGACCTCAGTGACCCTTCAGCCCGTCTCTGGAGCACCCTTTTCACACACAAAACATGTGACCCTCCGGGGTCCCCTGGCTGTCATCTCCTCCCCCCCTCCAGGCCGGCTGGGGTCCCCGGGGAGCTGTGGGGACCAGCAGAAGTGTGAGAGCTGAGCCTGAGGCATCAGTGCAAGGTCCTCCCCACGCCCACACCCCCCAAGGACCCCGTGAAGGGAGGGCCCTGAACACCATGGAAGGGTCAGTCCTCAGCTGTGGTGATGGACAGCCCCATGCAGCTTTCCGCCCAGGATCTCAAAAGACTTCAAAGACTCTGCACCCCATGCTCATGGCAGCATCCTATAGAATAAAAGGATAATATGCAAATTGACCAAACAGCAGAACGACCCGTGCTATGACATGGACTGACCACCAGGGGGCAGATGCTCAGTGCAGGAGCTGTCCCCTGCTGGTCAGTGAGCTCCCACATGGGGAGGAATGCTCAGCCAGAAGCCAGGCTCGAGCCTTTCCCGCCTCCATGGCCTAAGCTAGGGGTGTCGAACTCAATCAGAGAAGGGGCCAAAATCTAAAATCCAGCCTAAATCGCAGGCCGAATGGTTTACTGAACAGTCATAAACTGACAATGTCATAAACTGACAGCGGAGTGCAGTGATGACAGCGCGGTGCGGGCCACATTGCAAGGCCTGGCGGGCTGGATTTGGCCCGCGGGCCTTGTGTTTGACACATGTGGCCTAAGCCATCAGCCGGACATCCCCTGAGGGCTCCCAGACTGTGAGAGGATGCAGTCCAGGCTGAGGGACCGCCCCCTCCTCCGAGTGCATGAATTTCATGCACTGGGCCTCTAGTTATTTATAAAGTATGGGGGGGGAAAAAACTGTCCACCAGGGATGAAGACATGGTGGTATACACAATGGAATATTCTTCAGCCGTAAAAGGAGAAAATCCTGCCATTTGCAACAGCATGGATGGACCTTGAAGGCGTGAGGCTGAGGGAAGTGAGTCAGACAAAGACAAATACCGTGTGACCTTGTGTGTGGAACGTGGAAGAGCTGAGCTCATAGACACAGAAAACAGACCGGTGGTGCAGAGGCAAAGGGGCGAACGGATCAAGAGGTGCAAACTGCCTGGCAGGGTGTGGTCAGGGGTTAGAGTGTCGGCCTGTGGACCAAAGGGTTTTGAGTTCAAGTCCCAGTCAAGGCATGTACCTGGGTTGCAGGCTCTACCCCCGGCCCCGGTCAGGGTGCATGCAGGAGTCTGGACATGTTTTACCAAGTCCGATGGAAGAATCTACTTCTTTCCGCGATTTTTAATCTATTGACACGTGTGGTGGGTAACGTTCCCGGAGGAGCCTTTTCCTATGCGTTGTGTTATGTGAACTTCAGAAGACTCTAAACTAGGGGTGTCGAACTCAATCAGAGAAGGGGCCAAAATCTAAAATCCAGCCTAAATCGCGGGCCGAATGGTTTACTGAACAGTCATAAACTGACAATGTCATAAACTGACAGCGGAGTGCAGTGATGACAGCGCAGTGCGGGCACATTGCAAGGCCTGGCGGGCTGGATTTGGCCCGCGGGCCTTGTGTTTGACACATGTGCTGTAAACATTCAACGCCCCTGTGACCTCCATGTTACAGAAGGCGGGCTCCAAAAAAAAAAAAAATGGAAATGATTGGCTCAAACCGTTGACTGGCACTCAACTCTGGGACCAGCATTCTGGTTCCACATGCAATCTATGTCCCCCCCAAACAGCCCCTCTATCTCCGTGTGACATTGGAAGGGAAGGCCGTCTAAATATTTTAAAGAACCCGCCGAAACCGGTTTGGCTCAGTGGATAGAGCGTCGGTCTGCGGACTGAAAGGTCCCAGGTTCTATTCCGGTCAAGGGCATGTACCTTGGTTGTGGGCACATCCCCAGCAGGGGGTGTGCAAGAGGCAGCTGATCCATGATTCTCTCTCATCCATGTTTCTAACTCTCTATCCCTCTCTCTTCCTCTCTGTGAAATATCAATAAAATATATTTAAAAAAATAATATTTTGAAGAACCCTTCAGCCAACCTGCGCGTTAGGACCCGTGCGAGTTGGGAAGATGCGAGCGACACCTGCACCTCCCTCTGTCGGCCACCAGGTGGCAGGGCGACCTCGCTGATGGAGAGACCAGCTCTGTATCCTCGCACCAGTAGAGGGCTGTCCATCCTTGTGTCAAAAAAGTGAGGATGAAAACAACAACAACAAAAAAGAAACACAAAACAAACCGAAAACAATAAAACGTCAGCGTCGTCTAACCCTAATGAAACAGGCTGGTGGAAGTTTGCTTTTTTCTTTTCTGCTTATTCTTTTATTCCAATCGGGCCCAGACGGGCCGCCTGGGCCTCCCTCCGGGCTGGGGCTGTGTTTGCTCTGGGAGGCAGGGGGTCAGGCCTGGGCCAGCAGCCTGGCCTGCATTTATTTATTTTATTTTATTTTATTTTATTTTATTATTTTATTTTATTTTTATTTTATTTTATTTTATTAGGATTTATTTAGTGTTTATCGTGTGCTAGATGCTGTGCCAAAACCCTTTACATCACCCTAACAACAATTCTGAGGTTTGTTCCATTATCACCTCCATTTTGCAGGCGATAAAGCCAGCTCAGAGAATTAAGGCCACTTTCCCCCAAGAAAACAGTGCCTGCCCCAGAGCTGAAGTTCTTGATCTGCTACTAAACTTCAGTAGGTTTATTGCCTGTCTCCTTCATGATTTTTTTTTTTTTAAATCAATCTTTATTGTTCATATCGTTCCTCTGCCCAGCTCCCGCCCCTGGGACGAACGTGAAGAAATGCAGAGGCTCTGGCCGAGGGGGGAACAGGAGTGGGATTGTTGCTGTGACAGTCCGATTTGCCAACAAACATAAAAACATACTTCGGGCGCCCGGAACGGGCTTGTCAGAGGGGACTTTTTGTTCCATGTTTGGGCTGGGCCGCGTCCAGATGGAAACCAGGCTGGCGTGTGACCTCGGGGAGGCAGGGAGCGGGCCGAGCCCAGCAGCCGCCGACCCCGAGGGCTGGCCGTGGGCGGCCGCTCGCACCCGGGGGTGCCTGACCGCCTTCCAGGAGGCTCGGCGTGGCCAGCGGGGGTCTGGACCTGACGGGGTGTCCTGGGGCAGAGGGGCGGGCGCTGGGGCCCAGGAAGGCCGACTCCCCACCAAAGGGGTCACAGAGGGTAACAGGCCTGGGAAGTGTCCCACTTTGGAGCTTGGAGTCAGTCCTGCTTCTGCAGCTTTTTCTTTAAACATTTTTTATTAATATATTTTATTGATTTTTTTTTTTTTTTTTTTTTTTTACAGAGAGGAAGAGAGAGGGACAGAGAGTTAGAAACATCGATGAGAGAGAATCATTAACCAGCTGCCTCTTGCACACCCCCCACTGGGGATGTGCCCACAACCGAGGTACGTGCCCTTGACCAGAATCGAACCTGGGACCCTTCAGTCCACAGGCCGATGCTCTATCCACTGAGCCAAACCAGCTAGGGCTTCTGAAGCTTTTCTTTCTTTTTCTTTTTTCTAATCCTCACCCGAGGACGGCTTTCGGTTTGATTTTTAGGGAGAGTGGAAGAGAGAGAGGGAGAGACAGAGAGAAACATCGATGTGAGAGAAACACGTCGATGGGTTGCCTTCTGCAGGAGCTCCAACCAGGGCCCTGGCTGGGGAGGAGCCTGCAACCGAGGCACGTGCCCTTGACCGGAATGGAACCCGAGACCCTTAGGTCTGCAGGCCGACGCTCTATCCATTGAGCCACACCGGCTGGGGCTGCGTCATCTCTCTGCTGTCAGGCCCCCGTTATTTCAGGGTCGCTGGCAGCACCTGGGGACCCTCGTCCACGTGGGTTCATACCCCAGGGGCAACGCTGGCCTCTCGGTGTCTGCCAGGGGGAGTTTAGAGGCATAAATGCATGCCAACACCACGCTGCAGGGTAACTTAGAAGGAAGCCTGCCTATCCACTGAGCCAAACTGGTTTCGGCTTTTTTCCCTTAAAAAAAAAAAAATATATATATATATATTTGATTTCAGAGAGGAAGGGAAAGGGAGAGAGAGATAGAAACATCCATGATGAGAGAGAATCATAGATTGACTGCCTCCTGCATGCCGCCTACTGGGGATTGAGCTCACAACCTGGGCATGTGCCCTTGACCGGATCGAACCTGGGACCCTTCAGTACACAGGCCGACGCTCTATCCACTCAACCAAACCGGCCAGGGCCCAAGGATATTTTTCCATTGATTTTTAGGGAGAGTGGGAGAGAGAGGGAAAGACAGAGAGAAACATTGATGTGAGAGAAACACAACAATTTTTGCTTGCCTCCTGCATGAGCCCAGACCAGGAGGAGCCTGCAACTGAGGTACATGCCCTTGATCGGAATCGAACCCGGGACCCTTCGTCTGCTGGTCGACGCTCTATCCACTGAGCCAAACCAGCTAGGGCTTAAAGCCTTATTTCAATCTACAGTTTGCTTCAGTACTACACAGCAATAAGCTTACATAGCAATTTATAAAAATCTTGACATTTTCCATCTTTGTTGCAGACAATTTTTGTTAAAGAAAAATACAAAACAAAAGCCAGGTGAAGCCCACTGCGCATTCTTTCACGCTCCGATTCTGTTGGCCCTCAGGGTGACTGCTATTCCGAATTTGTTGTTTATCATTTCCGTGGAAGTTTCAATGTTATTTTTATCCATAATATTATATCAATATAACACTGGTTTTCATGTTTGAAGCTCTATCTACATTTATCTTCCTGTACATGTCATCTGGCAGTGTGTGCTTCTTTTTTCTTAAAAAAGAATATTTTTTTGGTGATTTCAGAGAGGAAAGGAGAAGGAGAGCTAGAAACATCAGTGATGAGAGAGAACCATTGATCAGAAGCCTCCTGCATATGCCCGCTTCTGGGGATCAAGCCCGCAACCTGGGCTGGTGTCCTGACCCGGAATCGAACTGTGATCTCCTGGTTCATAGGTCAACATCAACCACTGAGCCACACTGGCCGGGCTGTTCTGCTTTTTAAAAATTCAACATGTTTTTGACAGTTCTCTGTGTTAATATATATATAGCTCCGGCTTATGCATTTTAACTGCTGTATAGTATTCTGTTTGTGCCACAGTTTATCATCTCCCTGATGGATTTGATTCTTCTGCGTTTGACCCATTGTTGAAAACAGTAGTTCTCTGGGCATCTAGCAGTGGGGTTTTGGAATCAAAGTGTGTTTCCAACACACCAGTCATGCCCTTGAGAGGGTCTGGGCCAAGGTCAGCCCTGCTGCTGGGAGGGTCCAGTCTCTCTCCTCTCCCTCTGCCCCAACTTGTCCTACCATTTGCTGTTTTTTTCTCCTCCTCCTCTTCCTCCTCCTCCTTCTCCTCCTCCTCCTCCTTCTCTTCCTCCTCCTCCTTTACCTCCTCCTCCTCCTCCTCCTCCTCCTCCTCCTCCTCCTCCTCCTCTACCTCTACCTCCTCCTCCTCCTCCTCCTCCTCCTCCTCCTCCTCCTCCTCCTCCTCTTCCTCCTCTTTCTTTTTCTTCTCTTCCTCCTTTTCCTTCTCCTCCTCCTTCTCTTCTCCCTCCTCCTCTCCTTCCTCCTCCTCCTCTTCCTCCTCCTCCCCCTCTTCCTCCTCCTCCTCCTCCTCCTCCTCCTCCTCCTTTTCCTTCTCCTCCTCCTCCTCCTCTTCCTCCTCCTCCTTCTCCTCTTCCTTCTCCTCCTTCTCCTCCCTTCCCTCCTCCTCCTCCTCCTTCTAATTATATTCTTATTGATATCAGAGAGGAAGGGAAAGGAAGAGAGAGATAGAAACATCAATGATGAGAGGAAATTATTGATTGGCTGCCTCCTGCACGTTGGACCGACCCAGGCATGTGCCCTTGATCAGAACTGAAGCTGGGACCCTTCAGTTCATAGGCCAACACTCTGGCTAGGACTTGTTTGCCTTCTCCCATTGGCCAATCCCTGGGTGGGAAGTGGCGTGTCCGTGGTGATTAACTTGCAATGTCCTGCTCACCAGCTCGGCCAAGCACCTCTTCATATGGGCATTCCTGCTGGGTGTCTGCCCACTTTTTTCAGTTTGGACTTTTTTTACTGACGTGTGAGCGTTTTTCATACATTCTGGATCCTCATCCTTCATCAGCCACATATTACAAATATTTTCCCTCGATCTGTGATTCGTCTTTTAACTTGGTTGACTTTGTCTTTTTTGAATAGAAGTTCGCAATTAACCACAGAGTCAACTTTATCAGTCTTTTTCCTTATGATCTGTTCTTTTTGTATCGATCTTACAATGCTTTCTCTACTCTGAAAAATATAAAACTACTCGCTTCTGTTTTCTTCTAAAAGTTTTGAATCCCCCCCCCCCCCCCCCCCCAGTTAGGATGAATTCATATTTTGTTTTAACGAATATCAGGGATCTACTTTTAATTTTGTTTTTGCAAAGGAGATAAACTATTGCCCCAGTATTGTTTATTTCATTTTAAAAAAAATGTATTTTATTGACTTTTTACACAGAGAAAGAGAGAGGGATAGAGAGTTAGAAACATCAATGAGAGAGAATCATTGATCAGCTGCCTCTTGCACACCCCCTACTGGGGATGTGCCCGCAACCGAGGTACATGCCCTTGTCAGGAATCGAACCTGAGACCTTTCAGTCCACAGACAGATGCTCTTTCCACTGAGCCAAACCGGTTTCGGCTGTTTATTTCATTTTTTATGTTTTCCCCACAGATTCAAATGCCACGGGTGTCATAAACGGAGTTTACAGATACGCCGGGTCTGTTTCTCAGCCTCCCTCTGTCCCTTTCCTGTTTGTTTACCCTTGTGTCAATACCACAGCATGCCAATAGCCATTTTTAATGTCTGGTAGGCATGTTGCCTTCCTTGTTCTTTGTCTTTAACATGGACGTTCGCTGTCTTTGGCCTTCTGTCCTTCCATATGCATTTTTTTTTTTTTGATCAGTGCATCACCGTTTTTTTTTTTTAAGATATATTTTATTGATTTTTTTACAGAGAGGAAGGGAGAGAGATAGAGAGTTAGAAACATCGATGAGAGAGAAACATCGATCAGCTGCCTCCTGCACACCCCCTACTGGGGATGTGCCCGCAACCAAGGTACATGCCTTTGACTGGAATCGAACCCAGGACCCCTCCGTCCCCAGGCCGACGCTCTATCCACTGAGCCAAACCAGTCAGGCAGTGCATCAGCTTTTATCTAAACCCAAGAGCTATAGAGAACTGTGAGAAACAGTGGGAAAAAAAAAAAAGGACATACTTAGGATATGCAGTGTGGTCTACTTCTCCATTTATTCAGGATTTCTTTCGTGCCTTTTGATAATGTCCAGTAGCTCTCTTCAAAGGGCCTTGAACATTGTTGGGGGGAAGCTTGTTCTTTGATCCTGGTTTCTCCAGGGAAGGGTTTCCCAGGAGCACCGGTTGCTCCTTCCTCCTCTGCACCCTAGGACGAGGGGACGGGTTAGAGGACGGACGCCTCTGAGGTCACACGTGCAAAGACGACGTCGGTTGAGTACCATCTCTTTTTCTCTTGGAAAAGGCTGAGACCAGCTGGCATTTTTCTTGGTTCTCTAGGGCAGGCTTGCTCTTTGCTGGAAGTTCTGTTGCGTGTGGATCCTGACAGCAGCATCCTTCCCAGTCAGGGAAGGAGTTTTATCTTCCCATCCAGCCCGACGTCTCCTGTAGGGATGTTGTGGATACACTTCTTCTTTTTTTAAAAACATATTTTATTGATTTTTTTTTTTACAGAGAGGAAGAGAGAGGGATAGAGAGTTAGAAACATCGATGAGAAAGAATCATCGACCAGCTGCCTCCTGCACACCCCATACTGGGGAGGTGCCCGCAACCACGGTACATGCCCTTGACCGGAATCGAACTCAGGACTTTTCAGTCCGCAGGCTGACGCTCTATCCACTGAGCCGGTTTTGGCTGGATACACTTCTTTACTGGTGTTAAGCAGTGGCCTTCTATTTCCAGGTTGCCAAGACTTTTTTAATTTTAATTTTTAATCATGAATGGATGTTAAATTTTGTCAAATTGTATTTTAACTGACTTTCTTCTATTAACTTTTAATTTTTTTAAAAAAAATGTATTTTATTGATATTTTTACAGAGAGGAAGGGAGAGGGATAGAGAGCTAGAAACATCAATGAGAGAATCATCGATCAGCTGCCTCTTGCACACCCCCTATTGGGGATGTGCCCGCACCCAAGGTACATGCCCTTGACCGAAATCGAACCTGGGACCCTTCAGTCTGCAGGCCGATGCTCTATCCACCGAGCCAAACCGGTTTTGGCCATAACTTTTAATTTTGATGTAACTTAAAAACTTATATAAAAACCGATTTGAACAAGGAACTCCCATAACCCTTTACCCATATTACTCATCGTTTATATTTTGCCTTGTTTGCCTGTTCATTTTCTTACGTACACACATACATGCGCATGCTACTTGTTTCTTGTGAACCATTTTCCGAGTAGACTATATTTGGAATATGTTGTCCTTTTACCCCTAAGCACTTCAGTGTGTACGTACTAAGAACAAGGGCATTCTGTTACATAACCGGAGTTCCCTGATGGGGTCGGGAAACCAAACACCGATCCATTCCTATTCCTACGTGTGGGTGTTAAACCAACCTTGCATTCTTAGGATAAACCCCACTAAGACATGAGCCTTTTCTAGTCCCGGGCCATTTCTACTGTACCAGGGATATCATATTCACAGTCACCAAATTCAACTTGGTTTTTTTCCTTTTCTTTTTTTTAAAAAATTTCTTTATTGATTAAGGTATCACCTATTTGTCCTCAACCCCCCATTCCAATCCCCCACCCCTCCCCACGCATGCCCTCACCCCCCCTATTGTCCTTGACCACTGGTTAGGCTCCTATGTGTGCACACAAGTCCTTTGGTGGATCTCTCCCTTTTATCCCCAGCCTCCCTCTGAGGTCAGACAGTCTGACCCAGGGCTCCTTGTCTCTGGGTCCGTTCTGTTCATCCGTCTGTGTTGTTCACCATTTCCCCCAGATTTTTCCTTTTATTCCTGTCTCCCTAGCTAACGCCCCAGACCTGACCTTGTCAAGAGCTTAATTCTTCAAATTTTTTTTTTTCATGAAGAAGACCTTTCCTAGCTCTTGCTTTTATCAATAAAAATGAGTCCAGCCCTGGTTGGGTTGGCTCAGTGGATAGAGAGCATCAGCCTACGGATTGAAGGGTCCTGGGTTCAATTCCGGTCAAGGGCACCTGCCTGGGTTGTGGGGTTGATTCCCAGTAGGGGGCTGGCAGGAGGCAGCCAGTCAATGATTCTCTCATCATTCTCTCCCTCTCCCTTCCTCTCTGAAATCAATATATATATATATATATATATATATATATATATATATATATATATATATATATATTTAAAAAAATGAGTCTAGATGCCCTCTCACAGGTAGCACTGGCAGACACCTTGCCCGGCAGGAGTGACATTCCAGACCACCGATTGCCAACCGGCTGTGCTGCCAGAATTTTCCGTAAAAACTTGCAACACCTGACTATATAGTCAGGGGCATTGACTTCTTTTTGCTTAGATTGTCACATAAAAAAAACGACAACAGCCAACACAACAGTAGCCATCCGGTGTGAATGAATAAAAATTATACTTTGTTTTTGTCAGATCAGCAAAAAAATACCGTGTTTCCCCGAAAATAAGACATCCCCTGAAAATAAGACCTAGCGCAACTTTGGGAGAAAAAATTAATATAAGACACTGTCTTATATTCGGGGAATCAGGGCATATTTTGGGTTGTGCGGCAGAATTTTAGTTATTGGTCTGTGAGAGCCATGGGGTGGGAGAGCTTGAACGTCGCTGTTGCAGAATTACCGGTGCTCACAGCCTGTGGTTTCACCACTTTTAGTTCCTGGTGCTGAGGGGATCACTGTGAGCCCAGTGCTTTGCTTTTGTTTTGTTTCTTACTTAGAATTGCTTTGTCGTGGCCGCGAAGGAGAGTGAGACAGCATGAACTCACCGCACTGGCGGGACCGGGATTCTAGCCTGTTCTTGAAGCTCCCCCCTTCTTTCTCTGGGAAATCTGTGCCCTGGGCTCAGCTGGTTCCGGAGGGAGCTCAGGGGGTTCCGGGGGGAGCTCAGGGGGTTCTGGACGGAGCCCAGGGTGTTCTGGAGGGAGATCAGGGGGTTCTGGGGGGAGATCAGGGGGTTCTGGGGGGTGCTCAGGGTGTTCTGGAGGGAGATCAGGGGGTTCTGGGGGGAGATCAGGGGGTTCTGGAGGGAGCCCAGGGTGTTCTGGAGGGAGATCAGGGGGTTCTGGGGGGGGCTCAGGGGGTTCTGGAGGGAGATCAGGGGGTTCTGGAGGGGGCTCAGGGGGTTCTGGGGGGAGCCCAGGGGGTTCTGGGGGGAGATCAGGGGGTTCTGGAGGGAGCCAAGGGTGTTCTGGAGGGAGATCAGGGGGTTCTGGGGGGAGCTCAGGGGGTTTTGGGGGGAGCTCAGGGGGTTCTGGGGGGAGATCAGGGGGTTCTGGGGGGAGCCCAGGGGGTTCTGGAGGGAGCCAAGGGGGTTCTGGATGGGGCTCAGGGGGTTCCGGAGGGAGCCCAGGGTGTTCTGGAGGGGCTCAGGGGGTTCTGCAGGGAGCCCAGGGTGTTCTGGAGGGAGATCAGGGGGTTCTGGGGGGAGCTCAGGGGGTTCTGGAGGGAGCTCAGGGGGTTCTGGAGGGAGCTCAGGGGGTTCTGGGGGGAGCTCAGGGGGTTGTGGGGGGAGCCCAGGGGGTTCTGGGGGGAACTCAGGGGGTTCTGGGGGGGCTCAGGGGGTTCTGGGGTGAGCTCAGGGGGTTCTGGAGGGAGATCAGGGGTTTCTGGGGGGAGATCTGGGGGTTCTTGGGGGGGGCTCAGGGGGTTCTAGAGGGAGCTCAGGGGGTTCTGGAGGGAGTTCAGGGGGTTCTGGGGGGAGCCCAGGGGGTTCTGGAGGGAGCTCAGGGGGTTCTGGAGGGAGCTCAGGGGGTTCTGGGGGGGCTCAGGGGGTTCTGGGGTGAGATCAGGGGGTTCTGGAGGGGGCTCAGGGGGTTCTGGAGGGAGCTCAGGGAGTTCAGAAGGGAGCTCAGGGGGTTCTGGAGGGAGATCAGGGGGTTCTAGGGGGGAGCTCCGGGGGTTCTGGAGGGGCTCAGGGGGTTCTGGAGGGAGATCAGGGGTTTCTGGGGGGAGATCTGGGGGTTCTTGGGGGGGGGCTCAGGGGGTTCTAGAGGGAGCTCAGGGGGTTCTGGAGGGAGTTCAGGGGGTTCTGGGGGGAGCCCAGGGGGTTCTGGAGAGAGCTCAGGGGGTTCTGGGGGGAGCTCAGGGGGTTCTGGAGGGGGCTCAGGGGGTACTGGAGGGAGCTCAGGGGGTTCTGGGGGGGCTCAGGGGGTTCTGGAGGGAGCTCAGGGGGTGCTGGGGGGAGATCAGGGGGTTCTGGGGGGAGATCAGGGGGTTCTGGAGGGAGCTCAGGGGGTTCTGGAGGGAGCCCAGGGGGTTCTGGGGGGAACTCAGGGGGTTCTGGGGGGGCTCAGGGGGTTCTGGGGGGAGCTCAGGGGGTTCTGGAGGGAGCTATGGGGGTTCTAGGGGGGAGCTCCGGGGGTTCTGGAGGGGCTCAGGGGGTTCTGGAGGGAGATCAGGGGTTTCTGGGGGGAGATCTGGGGGTTCTTGGGGGGGAGCTCTGGGGGTTCTAGAGGGAGCTCAGGGGGTTCTGGAGGGAGTTCAGGGGGTTCTGGGGGGAGCCCAGGGGGTTCTGGAGGGAGCTCAGGGGGTTCTGGAGGGAGCTCAGGGGGTTCTGGGGGGGCTCAGGGGGTTCTGGAGGGGGCTCAGGGGGTTCTGGAGGGAGCTCAGGGAGTTCAGAAGGGAGCTCAGGGGGTTCTGGAGGGAGATCAGGGGGTTCTAGGGGGGAGCTCCGGGGGTTCTGGAGGGGCTCAGGGGGTTCTGGAGGGAGATCAGGGGTTTCTGGGGGGAGATCTGGGGGTTCTTGGGGGGGGGCTCAGGGGGTTCTAGAGGGAGCTCAGGGGGTTCTGGAGGGAGTTCAGGGGGTTCTGGGGGGAGCCCAGGGGGTTCTAGAGGGGGCTCAGGGGGTACTGGAGGGAGCTCAGGGGGTTCTGGGGGGGCTCAGGGGGTTCTGGAGGGAGCTCAGGGAGTGCTGGGGGGAGATCAGGGGGTTCTGGGGGGGCTCAGATGGTTCTAGAGGGATCTCAGGGGGTTCTGGAGGGAGCTCAGGGGGTTTTGGAGGGAGCTCAGAGTGTTCTGGAGGGGGCTTAGGGGGTTCTAGAAGGAGCTCAGGGGGTTCTGGAAGGAGCTCAGGAGGTTCTGGGGGTGCTCAGGGGGTTCTGGAGGGGGATCAGGAGGTCTGGAGTGAGCTCAGGGGGTCTGGAGGGAGCTCAGGGGGTTCTGGAGGGAGCTCAGCTGGTTCCCGAGGACCCCCCTGGTTTCTCCCTGGAGGGAGCTTTGACACTGGGCCCGGGGGAAACTCCCGGACTCCCTCTGCTCTCCTCAGGAGCATTTGGCCAGAGAAGGAACAGAAATGTCTGAGGAAATGTCACCTGTAGAGACCACAGTCCTCACTGTGCTGGAGATTAGGAGGGTGTGAAGGTGACGAGGTGGAATTCCCCATCATGCCCTCTTCCACCGAGCTTCCCAGACAAAAGCATTTTTTTTTAACTCATCAGAAATATTGAAGGAACAAGAAATCATCATCTTTTTACATTTCTTATGATACCAAAAACAATCTCAAAACATTCAGCATTACTGAAAATAAAAATGAAGAGAAACTATGAACAGTTTTGGTGTCACTAACTAGACTAGGGAGTAGAATAGGAACCTAAAATATATGCTATAGTCATTTCATATTACTTGTTTCTAATGAATCTCCTTAAGGAATATTAAAAAAAATACACCTAGCATATTTAAATGAGCTAACTTGTATATTAATTAGCTGGTGATATTTCTTAAATTAAAAAATTCTAGTGAGCCAAAACCGGTTTGGCTCAGTGGATAGAGCATCGGCCTGTGGACTGAAAGGTCCCAGGTTCAATCCGGTCAAGGGCATGTACCTTGGTTGCAGGCGCATCCCCAGTGGGGGGTGTGCAGGAGGCAGCTGATCGATGTTTCTCTCTCATCGATGTTTCTAACTCTTATCTCTCTTCCTTCTCTCTGTAAAAAAATCAATAAAATATATTTAAAAAAAAATCCTAGTGAGGGTGGATTGTGTAGAACTCCTGAATTGGGACAAATTTAGATCCAATTTCTCTTCCAGGACAGAGCTGAACGGAACAGCCAGTTCCGTGTCATTGTCTCGGCGTGGCCTGATAACATGGAGGCACATTCCGTTTTGTGTGCCCGCGCCCACAAGGGGTTAAAATCCCAGGTCCTCCCCATCCCGAGAGCATGTGGTGGCCAGCCCAGAGCCAGACTGAGCCCTGCTAATTTCCCAGAAGATTTCAAAGAATTATCTTCTGAAAAGGGGAAGTTTGGGTTAATAAAAACCAGGATAACCTCAGGCAGTCACAGGGAGAAGCATAGAACAAATTGCTCCTGGCTTGTTGGACAAGGTGGGGGTGCGAGAGGGTTGGGGTGGGCGGGAAAAGGGATTTTCTCCAGCCAGCCCAACCCAACGGCTTTGTGTTCTTTATGCCAAAGAGGGCAGTTACGTCAGTGATGACCCGGGGACGCTGCGGCGGCCAAATTGTGTCGAGTGCTCATCCGTGGGCTCTTTCTTGGGCCCAGCTCTTGGGAGGGCGGCATGTCAGGATGGCGAGGGCTTTGGAGCCTTCTGGTCCTGGGTTAGATTCCTGAGTTGCTGCCGACATCCAGGGACTCAGGATTTATGTTTCCACTCTGAGCTGCCCTATCTGCATCTCTCTCTCTCTCTCTCTCTCCTTTTTTTAATATATATATATTTCTTTAAAAAATATTTTATTGATATTTTACAGAGAGGAAGGGAGAAGGATAGAGAAGAGCTAGAAACGTCGATGAGAGAGAAACATCGACCAGCTGCCTCTTGCACACTCCCTACCAGGGATGTGCCCACAACCAAGGTACATGCCCTTGACTGGAATTGAACCTGGGACCTTTCAGTCCATAGACCGACACTCTACCACTGAGCCAAACCGGTTTCGGCTATATATATACATTTCTTCATTGATTTCAGAGAGGAAGGGAGAGAGACAGAGAGAGAAAGAGAGAAACATCAATGATGAGAATCATGGATTGGCTGCCTCCAGCAAGACCCCTACTGGGGATCGAGCCCGAAACCCAGGCATGTGCCCTTGACCAGAATTGAACCTGGGACCCTACAGTCCGAAGGCCAATGCTCTATCCACTGAGCCAAACCAGCTAGGGCCCTATCTGCATCTCTTAGAGGAGATCGCTCAGGCCTGGCTCGTGTCACAGGGGGAGGTGTGGCTACCCTAAGGGCACTTGGACGGAGTAGGCATTGAGACACTCACAGGGAGGCCCGGTCAGCGTGGCTCTGTGGCTCAGTAGTTGAGCATCAACCTATGAACCAGGAGGTCCCCGAGTTTGATTCCCGGTCAGGGCACAAGCCTGGGTTGTGGGCTCGGTCCCCAGGGTGGGCGTGCAGAAAGCAGCCAATCATAATTCTCTCTCATCATGGATGTGTTCATCTCTCTCTCCCTTCCTCTCTGAAATCAATTAAAAAAATATATTTTTGAATGAAACAACCCGCACAGGGAGGCAAGAATGCCCCTTGTTCAGTCTCTTCCTCTCTCCCTCCACGGCAGATCCTGAAACCACGACTCTTTTGTTAGAGGTTTCTTCTTCTTTTAAAAAAAAAATATATATATTTTATTGATTTTTCACAGAGAGGAAGGGAGAAGGACAGAGAGCTAGAAACATCAATGAGAGAGAAACATCGACCAGCTGCCTCCTGCACACCCCCCTACTGGGGATGTGCCCAAAACCAAGGTACATGCCCTTGACTGGACTCGAACCTGGGACCCTTCAGTCCACAGGCCAACGCTCCATCCACTGAGCCAAACCGGTTCTGGCACATAAGAAACTTCTTGAAGGTTGAGGTCAGATGACTGTTACAGGTTTTGTGTAAAAATTAAGAATTAAAAAAAGTAAAACATCGGTTATAGTTGGCCTTGGAACCAATGGCCACACACTTAGGAGCTCAGGACAACCATTTCACAGGTTCTGTGGGCGAGGAATTCAGAAAGCGTGCAGGCCTTCACCTGCAGATCCCAGAGGCGGGGGGACTGACAGCTCACAGTCCTCCGAGGGGCTTCTCCCGCATTCCCAGCTGTCAGTGCGGCCCTCCCATCCGGGCCACCCGCAGGCCTCCACGGGGTCAGGCTTATGCACAGCACAGCAGCCTTGACGTGAGACAGGCAACTAGTTCCCAAAAAGACCCCAGAAAACTGGAGCACTCACAGGTCCCGACCTTGAGAGTCACACGATGTCCCTGAGGCTGGGTCTATGCCCTCTGAGTTCAAGGAGGAGGTGTAGACGCCACTCCTCTTGCATTTGTTGTTAATCTTCACCCAAGGATATTTTCCCATTGGTTTTTAGAGAAAATGGGAGGGAGGGGGAGAGACAGAGAGAAACATCGATGTGAGGAGGACACATGGATTGGTTTCCTCCTGAGCCCTGAGCAGGGCCGATGATGGAGCCCGCAATCCTGCAACTGAGGCACATGCCCTTGACCAGAATCGAACCCGGGACCCTTTAGTCTGTGGGCTGATGCTCTATCCATTCAGGCAAATGGGCCAGGACTAGACTTCACTTCTTGATGGGAGGAATGCTCAAACCATAGTGTAAGGACCCAGGGAATGGGACTAATGGGGTGGACTCATTGGAAAATATAATTTGCCACTGGGATGAGTCAATGATAAGTCCTTGAAAAACTTTTAAAAAATATGTTTTTTTTAAAAAAATTGATTTTTAGAGAGAGAGAGAGGAAAGAAGGGGATGGAGAGATAGAAACACTGATGAGACAGAAACATCACCCATCGGCTGCCTCCTGCACGCCCTCCACTGGGGATCTAGCCCCAAACCCAGGCATGTGCCCTGGCTGGGAATCGAACCATGACCTCTTAGTTCCTGGGTTGGTGCTCAACCACTGAGCCACACCGGCTGGGCAGTCCTTGAATTTAAAAAAATATATATATTTCATTGATTTTTTACAGAGAGGAAGAGAGAGGGATAGAAAGCTAGAAACGTCGATGAGAGAGAATCATTGACCAGCTGCCTCCTGCACACCCCCCCTACTGGGGATGTGCCCGCAACCATGGTACATGCCCTTGACTGGAATCGAACCCAGGATCCCTCCGTCCGCAGGCCGATGCTCTATCCACTGAGCCAAACCGGTTTCGGCAGTCCTTGAATTTTTTGACTGGGCCTGGCCTGAGCGTGAAAGAGAGATTTGAGGAGAATAACTACCAAGTCAGCACCACGGTGGTTTGGGTGGGAATAGTGAAGGCCCCGGAGAAGCACTGACAGAGAGAGTGCAGAGGGGGTGGGTGGGCGAGTCGGCGTTGGGACGGGCTCAAGCTCGTGCGGGCAAAGGGGAAGAAGAGGAGGAGGAGGAAGAGTGGAGAGGCCCTGTGGTTTCAAGCTCGGCTGCTCAGCAGGGTGGGGCTGCCACTTACTTGAAACGGGAAGTCACGGGGAGAAGCAGGAATCCCCTGTTTCCACTTGACTCACCACAGACGCGCTGGTCTCCCCACAGCTCGAGGGTGTGGGTCTCGATCTGTTTCGCACGCTCGCCCTTGGCTGAAGACAGACCTGCGTGTGAGCTGGGTCCCGAGGCCCTGGCACGTCCCCACAGGGCTGGGGCGACGGCTCTTTGAGAGATGACATCAGGGCTGCGAGTGGAAATGAAACCGTCGGTGACTGCGATTCGGAGTCAGGATCCTGTGTGAACACGCTCACCCAAATAACTAAAAGTCCAGGGCGATGGCGGAGGCGGAAGAGCTGTAGAGGGGCAAATGGTGATGGGCAAAAGAAAAGAAAAGGAAGGTGACCAGCCAGGCCTACGTGGCTAAGTGATGGAGGGTTGACTTATGAACCAGGAGGTCACGGTTCGATTCCCGATCAGGGCACATGCCTGGGTTGCTTGCTCAATCCCCAGTAGGGGGCATACAGGAGGCAGCCAATCAATGATTCTCTACATTTATGTCTCTCTCTCTCTCTCTCTCTCTCTCTCTCTCTCTCTCTCTCTCTCTGATATCAATAAAAAAGTATGTTTAAAAGGTGATTAGAGAATAAAAATAACTAAAAATCCAGGGAGAAACAGCGGCATATACTAGCAGAGCTTTTACAAAATGTTTCAATATTCTCAGGAAAGGCATGACCCTAACCTTGTCTGGGTCAAGTCCCCACTTCCCCTCCTTTTTTTTTTTTAATTCTCACCTAAGGTTTTTTTCCCCCATTGATTTTTTTAAAAAAATATATTTTATTGATATTTTACAGAGAGGAAGGGAGAGAGATAGAGAGCTAGAAAGGTCGATGAGAGAGAATCATCGACCAGCTGCCTCTTGCACAACCCCTACTGGGAATGTGCCCGCAACCAATGTACATGCCCTTGACCGGAATAGAACCTGGGACTTTTCAGTCCACAGACCGACGCTCTACCGCTGAGCCAAACCGGTTTCGGCTCCCCCATTGATTTTTAAGGGGAATAGAAGAGAGAGGAAAGGCAGAGAGAAACATCAATGTGAGAGAAACACATTGATTGGTTGCCTCCTGCACCAGCTCTGACCAGGGCCTGGGCTGGGGAAGAGACTACAACCAAAGTACGTGCCCTTGACTGGAATTGAACCCGGGACCCTTTGGTCGGCAGGCCGATGCTCTATCCACTGAGCCACACCAGTGAGGGCCCCCGAGTCCCTTTTCCATGGCATTCTCTGTCATTGGATGTCAGGCCTTGGGGCTCCATATTTGATCCCATTGTCATGAAATGGTTGAAATACATGGCTTAACTTCACCTCATTCCAGAGAATGTTGCATTCACAAGTGATGTCTCAGTGAAGTTAGTTGTAAGGCCATTTAAAAACATCCCGAACCAATGCTGTCCTTCTCCTGGGGGTCATGGGGAAGGCGGGGCGATCATTTCAGAGAAATGGCCTCAGTTCGAACACCCAGGGGCTTCTGAGAACGGCCTTCGGAGTCACTCCATGAACCGTCACCGCTAGGTGCCTTGTCTTCCATCCCACATTGTCTCACTCACCATATAAGTCAGAACTCTTTAAAAAAAAATATTTTATTGATTTCCCACAGAGAGGAAGGAAGAGGAACAGAGAGCTAAAAACAAAGATGAGAGAGAAACATTGACCAGCTGCCTCCTGCACACGCCCCACCGGGGATGTGCCTGCCACCAAGGTACATGCCCTTGACTGGAATCGAACCTGGGACCCTTCAGTCCACAGACCGATGCTCTATCCACTGAGCCAAACTGGTTTTGGCTCTTGTTTATTTAATCCTCACCTGAGGATATGTTCATTCCCATTGATTTTTAGGGAGAGCGGAAGAGAGAGGGAGAGATAGAGAGAAACATCAATGGGAGAGAAACACATTGATTGGTTGCCTCCCGTATGTGCCCCGACCAGGAAACTGGCCGGGGAGGAGTCTGTGACCAAGGTATGTGCTCTTGACCGGAATCAAACCCGGGACCCTCTGGTCCTTGGGCCGATGCTCTATCCACTGAGCCACACCGGCGAGGGCACCCTGCCTCTTTCTGTCTCACGGAGCCTCTGGCCAAGCTCCACTGGCTGCGTGACCGCAGGCGAGTTACTTACTCTCTCCTCACCTGTGACCGGGGATCCTGTTTCTCAGCCTCACGGGATAATGGACCCACAGCTGGCTCAGTGCCCCGCACTCCGCACTTGATATGCGTTCCCTCTCCTTCCTCGTTCTCTGTGCTCCTGAGGTGTCCAGCGCACAGCTCCCTGATGAATGAGCTAATTAATAAAGACAAAAATCACATGGTTGTATCCCCAAGGGCGCCAGCCCTGTGACTATTTATACTTCTGGACGCTGGTGACATGATGATGACGTCAAGACACCTGTACCCATCGTCCATGTCTCCTGTTTCTCCTCATCGGGGGGTAGGGGAGGACAAAGGCGCCATTCAGTCTCCGTCAGCACCGGCTGCTGCTCTTCCAAAGCTTTTGCAAACGTGATAGAAGAAAAAGGCTATTCCATTGTGTCCAGGGCATTTTCTTTTTCTTATTTTCTTATTTATTTTCTTTATCTGTTTAAGGCATTACATATGTATCCTTATCCCCCCATTGCTCCCCTAACCCTTCCTCACCCCCCTGGTGTCTGTGTCCATTGGTTAGGCCCATATGCATGCATACAAGTCCTTTGGTTGATCTCTCCCCCTCCCCCCCCCCTCCTGCCTTCCTCTGAGGTTTGATGGTCTGATCAATGCTTCTCTGTCTCTGGATGTGTTTTTGCTTATCAGCTCATATTGATCATTATATCCCACATGTGAGTGAGGTCATGTGATACGTATCTTTCTCCAACTGACTTA
This sequence comes from Pipistrellus hanaki, assembly GCF_964339955.1. Classification (NCBI taxonomy): domain Eukaryota; kingdom Metazoa; phylum Chordata; class Mammalia; order Chiroptera; family Vespertilionidae; genus Pipistrellus; species Pipistrellus hanaki. Next base: position 10,669,953 of record NC_140522.1, on the reverse strand, counting down.
TTTCGCTTAGGATAATGCTCTCCAGGTCCATCCATGCTGTTGCAAATGGTAAGAGTTCCTTCCTTTTTACATCAGCGTAGTATTCCATGGTGTGGATGTATCATAGTTTTCTGATCCACACATCTGCTGATGGGCACTTAGGCTGTTTCCAAATCTCAGCTATGGTGAATTGTAATGCTGTGGACATAGGGGTGCATATATCCTTTCTGATCAGTGTTTCTGGTTTCTTGGGATATAGTCCTAGAAGTGGGATCACTGGGTCAATTGGGAGTTCCTTTTTTAGTTTTTTGAGGAAACTCCATACTGTTCTTCACAGCGGCTGCACCAGTCTGCATTCCCACCAGCAGTGCATGAGGGTTCCGTTTTCTCCGCATCCTCGCCAGCACTTGTCGTTTGTTGATGTGTTGATGATAGCCGTTCTGACAGGTGTGAGGTGGTACCACATTGTCGTTTTGATTTGTGCCTTTTTCTTTTCTAAAAATATATTTTTATTCACTTCAGAGAGAAAGGGAGAGGGTCAGAGAGAGAAACATCAATGATGAGAAAGAATCAATGATCGGCTGCCTCCTGCACGCCCCCTACTGGGATTGAGTCCAAAATCCGGGCATGTGCCCTGACCCAGAATCAAACCATGACCTCCTGGTTCATAGGTTGAAGATCAAACACGGAGACACACTGGCCAGACTCCATGGCGTTTCTTTTTTCTTTTTTTAAAATATATTTTATTGATTTTTTTTACAGAGAGGAAGAAAGAGGGATAGAGAAACATCCATCAGCTGCCTCTTGCACACTCTCCTCTGGGGATGTGCCCACAACCAAGGTACATGCCCTTGACCGGAATTGAACCTGGGACCCGTCAGTCTGCAGGCTGACACTCTATCCATTGAGCCACACCGGTTTTGGCATTTCTTAAACCTCAAGTCAACTGAAGCACGGGTGAACAGGAACAGCAATGTGCTGTGTGAGCCCCCTGCAGGCCGTTGAGCACTCCTGTGAGGCATACAGGGCTGAGGGGCTGGGCGCGAAGGCTCATGGGACCAGTTCCCAGGACTTCCAGGTGGTGACCACACGGACAGCAGTAGACCAGCCGCGTGGCCCATGAGGATGCCGTGTGGCCCAGGCAGCTCCCTGGCGAGCCGAGGAGCGCTCACGTGGCCCTGCCATGGCCTGTGCTGTGCTCGGCCCCGTCAGGGGACACAGCCCTCCACACACTCCCCCCGGGAACTCTCTCCTGTGTCCAGTCGGTGGCCAAGCGGGGGCACTGCTCTTCTGCCCGGAGTCAGACTCACTCCTCAAGCTGCAGGCAATGAGTGGCCACCTCCCCTCCACCCGACGCCTCCTCCCGGTGCTCGCTCCTGTCAGGACAGACTCCACCCCGATGGGTGACGGTGAAGGAAACACACCGTCTCACTGTAGAGTGTGCTTCCCTGGCCCTGCCTTCACCGTACAACGACCAGGCCCATCGGTCTTGGGTATTCCCGCTCATGGGCCTTTTCTAGAAGGTCAGTATGAGCTTCAGCAACTCCTGTTTAGTTTCTCCCTAAAGAGATGACGGGCTTCCCCCATCTCCCAGTTCCTGGCCCCTGGGGCCAGCACCGGGAAATAAATTTAAAAACATATTAACCAAGACCAGAACTTAATTCTCAGGGACTGTAGGAGCCAAACCCGTTTCGAGGCAAGGAGGAACAGAATGTGCCCGCAGTGAGCAGCCGTGTCAGCGGTCCCTCCCCTTTCTGCGGAGGGATCTTTGCTGTCCCCCAGCCTAACCCGCTGAGTGTGCTTTCCGACAGAAGGGAAACCTTTATGTCTCCATAAACCAGTTCACTATAGAGCATGTTGGATTTTTTGTGGGTTCTACCTATCAAAATCACACCATGCTGGTAGATGGTGGATAGATATGGATATGGATATGGATATGGATATGGATATGGATATGGATATCTATATCTATATCTATATCTATATCTATATCTATATCTATATCTATATCCATATCCATATCCATATCCATATCCATATCTATCCACCATCTATATCTATATCTATATCTATGTCTATGTCTATGTCTATGTCTATATCTATATCTATATCCATATCTATCCACCATCTATATCTATATCTATATCTATATCTATATCTATATCTATATCTATATCTATATCTATATCTATATCTGTATCTGTATCTGTATCTGTATCTGTATCTATATCTATATCTATACCTATACCTATACCTATACCTATACCTATACCTATACCTATACCTATCTATATCTATATCTATATCTATATCTATATCTATATCTATATCTATAGATAGATAGAGATAGAGATAGAGATAGATAGGATATGGATATGAATGTAGAGATAGAGATAGACAGAGATAGAGATAGAGATATATGTACAGTACATATGTATGAGAATCTCAGCCAGGATCCACGGGTATATGTATAAATGTGCACCCCATTCTTCCTTATAATTTCTTTTCTTTAAAAAAAATTTTTTTTTTTTTATTGAATACAGAGAGGAAGGGAGAGGGAGAGAGAGATTGAAACATCAATGATGAGAGAGAATCATGGATCGGCTGCCTCCTGCACGCCCCACACTGAGGATCAAGCCCATCAGGCCCACAACCCGGCATGCGCTCTGACCGGGAATTGAACTGTGACCTCCACAGAGCATGCCGGCCGGGCCAATGCTGCAATTTACATAAAGTGCTTAGAACGGTGCCAGGCATAAAGAGACCGTGCCAGGAGGGTTAGTTACTATAACCAGGCCTCCCTCCTCGCTATGAATGTCTGGGTCCTGGGCCACCCGACTGGAGCTTAAGGGAGCGGGGAGCAGCGAGCAAGGCTGCGGCCGGCGGAAGGCAGAGCCGCGAGGGGGCCGGTCCAGGGGCTCTCCGGCAGCATCCACCTTGGACCGTTATCTTCTTCCCTCCCGAAAACGCCCCAACACACCGCCCAGGAGCGAGGCGTGTGCGACGGGCACGCCCAACCCCGCTCCCGCCTGGAACAGCGCTTAACATTTCATCCTACTTATTTTTATCTCCCTTTTCAACGTTCGCCGAAGTGTTTGAGAGCACATTAGAAATATCATTCCGTTTCATCCCCAAAGGCTGCTCTGCGCATCTCCAAGACAGAAGGACATCTTCCTCCAGAGCCACGCGATCAGCAGCCCACTCGACAAATCAACCGGCCCCCCCGCGCCTGACACCCAGGCATCGCCGGGGTATTTTGAGCGACCCTTTTTGATTCCAAGATAGATTCTGCCTGGGCGGAGACCTTTCTGAGATGAGATGCGAGTCGCTGTGTGTGGGAAAGAATGTCCCAGGTGCTAGGATGGCGAGAGGAGTGCCGTTTTGGCCAGCGTCCATCATGTGGGCTCTCCACACGTCATGAAAACACACACACACACACACACACACACACACACACACACACACACAAAACAGCCTGGCCTGAGATCCCTTGAGTGAATGTGCTCGTTACCATTCGCTTCTCTCGAAGGCAGGAAAACATGTTGTTGAAGGCTGCTTGACAGACAAGAGGGATATTAATAAGTGACATGCACATTTCTTAATTTCGCTTTGGCTGGAGACGTGATTGCTGCTTCTGAAATCCAGGCAGCTGACGGGCTTCTCTCTCCCCCAAAAGGACTCCTGGGCTCTGAGCACCACTCGGCCGTCCACCTGAACTTGGCTGGAGGCCGAGGCAGGGTCCTTCTGTCCCCCGCGGGGGCAGCCTGAAGAAGCGCTCGCGTGCACATTGGCCCGACGGAGCCAGTGGAGAGTTTCATTTCTTGACCGTGTCTAGGGGGGAGAGGCCGGAAAGTTCTTTTTATAGCTCTGCTGCTCACACACGAGAAGGCAGTCTTATGGACTGGCCTTTCTACCCTGTTTCCCCGAAAATAAGACAGTGTCTTATATTAATTTCTGCTCCCAAAGATGTGCTAGGTCTTATTTTCAGGGGGTGTCTTATTTTTCCATGAAGAGGAATACGGTACACATTTATTGTAAATGAAAATAAAGGAAATTTATTACCTGTGTACGGTACGGTAGTACGGTAGTTGTCAACACAAACCAGACAAACTGTGAAGCCTACAGTCTCAAGAATTTACTCATTTATTCAATGACAATCATGTCATCATCTTCTGGAACATCATCATCACAACCCAATTCCTGAATTTCCTGGTGAACTTCTTGTGACTTCATTTCTTTCAGAATCAGTGGACCAAATCTCTCATGGTTAGCCTGGGCGGGGGGTGGTGGCGGGGGTGGGGGGGTGGGGGGGCGGGCTAATTTTCAGGGGATGCCTTATATTTCACTCAGAAGGAAACCTGTAAGTAGGTCTTATTTTCGGAGGATGTCTTATTTTCGGGGAAACACGGTAACACACAGCTTTGGGGCTGTTTTTCTTCGTCTGTTTCTCCTTCAATCCCACATGCTGTTGGGTGCGGGCCATTCGCCCCTGTCCCAGCGTGGGTACCGTGGACCTCCCGCCCCAAACCATGGGTCCCCCATCTCCCCAGGACATGGGTGAGGGCCCTCCCACCGGTCTGTGTGACCTGCAGGTGCCCTTGGGTTCGGTGCAGGCCTGGGGTGCTGCAGGGAGGGAACCTGGCAGAGAAGGGTAGGTAAGAACGCAGGCTCTGGGTCGAGACTGCATGGACTCAAAACATGCCATCAACGCCGAGACCGGTTTGGCTCAGCGGATAGAGCGTCGGCCTGTGGACTGAACGATCCCAGGTTCAATTCTGGTCAAGGGCATGTACCTTGGTTGCAGGCACATCCCCGGTGGGGGGTGTGCAGGAGGCAGCTGATGGATGTTTCTCATCGATGTTTCTAACTCTCTCTCTTCCTCTCTGTAAAAAATCAATAAAACAAACAAACAAACAAAAAACATGCCATCACCACTTCCAAGGGCCAGAAGGAGCCCGCCTCTCAAATATCGCGCTCTCTCACGTTGACACCTCTGTGAAGACATTTCCGTCTGTTCTGGAAAAGACGATCCTTCCCCGAGAACGAGTGAGTCACTTCCTGTGTCAGGAAGAAGCGCCACAGCTGCAAATGGAGGGTGAACGCTAAAGCGAGACGGCCATTCGTATCCTGCTAGGTGTCCTTAATTGCCTGGCACGTTGGGTTTTAGAAACAGGAACTCAATTTCCACGCCCTTCTGTTAATAGACACGTCTTCTCTTGCCTGTGGAGTTTGTGTACTTGGTTAGACTAAGCCCCCACGGTATCCCCAGTTCAAGGTAGAAAAATGGCTGGGTATGTAAAGGAGCATTTAAAAAACATATTTTATTGATTTTTTACAGAGAGGAAGAGAGAGGGGCAGAGTTAGAAACATCGATGGGAGAAAATCATCGATCAGCTGCCTCTTGCACACCCCCTATTGGGGATGTGCCCGCAACCAAGGTACATGCCCTCGACTGGAATCGAACCTGGGACCTTTCAGTCCGCAGGCCGATGCGCTATCCACTGAGCCAGACCGGTTTCAGCTAAAGGAGCATTGTTTTTTTTTTTTTTTTTATATGATCCGGAGTTCACAACCTAGCATCCGTCCAATATAATCCGACTGTGCCAAGCTATTCTTTAAAAAGGAACCCAGCACTTATAAATCCCACTTCTTGGATATTTATGTAATTCTGTGCAGCCTTCCATAAACTGAAAATAATGCCGCCAGCTATTAGCAAGGCATGAGCTTAAATCAGTGTTTCCCAACCTTCTCTCATGATGAGAATCACCTGGTGGAGTTGTTAAACCACAGATTCCTGAATCCCAACTAAGAAGTGCTAAACTAGAATTTTTGAGAACATATAGGTAAAATTGCATACCTAACTTAGTGCTCTGTATATAAAATCTGTCTTAGAGCACTAGTTAAGTATACAATTTTACCTATATGTTCCCAAAAATTCTAGTTTAGCACTTCTTAGTTGGGATTCAGGAATCTGTGGTTTAACAACTCCACCAGGTGATTCTCATCATGAGAGAAGTTTGGGAAACACTGGCTTAAATGATTAGTAAAATAGTGTTTGTAGATGCCAATAATGACTCTGAAAGGTGTGACCATTGAAACTCAAACTTGCCTATTGACGTGGTTCAGAAACCTACTGAGTCAATGGGTCCTGGGCAGGAGGCTTCTCAAACAGGAGGCTGACAGGCATTGTGAGGGCACAATTCTAGAAAGTTCTTCAAGCAGGCCCAGAGAGAAGAGTGTTTGTTTTTTGTTTTTTTAGTTTGAGGACTGGAAGAAAGTGCTGAGAGGTACAGCCAATTGTTTAACCATCAGAAAAGGGGGGTTCAGGTGGCTTTGTGTAACACCCAGCATGAGGAAAAAGAAAAGTGAATGAGCCGAAACCGGTGTGGCTCAGTGGATAGAGCGTCGGCCTGTGGACTGAAGGGTCCCAGGCTTGATTCCGGTCAAGGGCATGTACCTTGGTTGTGGGCACATCTCTAGTAGGGGGTGTGCAAGAGGCAGCTGATCGATGTTTCTAACTCTCTATCCCTCTCTCTTCCTCTCTGTAAAAAAAAAAAAAAATCAATAAAATATATTAAAAAAAGAAAAAAAGAAAAGTGAATGAATGCCGAGACCGGTGTGGCTCAGTAGATAGAGCGTTGGCCTGTGGACTGAAAGGTCCTGGGTTTGATTCCTGTCAATGGCATGTACCTTGGTTGCGGGCACATCCCCAGTAGGGGGTGTGCAAGAGGCAGCTAATCGATGATTCTCTCTCATCGATGTTTCTAACTCTCTATCCCTCTCTCTTCCTCTCTGTAAAAAAAAAAAATCAATAAAATATATTAAAAAAAAGAAAAAGAAAAAAAAGAAAAGGGAATGAGAAGGAAAGGAGCCCTCTCCTATGAGGTGGAGACGGAAGTGGTGTGCTCACACGTGGGTCTCAGAAACGAGCCACCTCCGTGGCAATGCATTCTAACGAACTCATTAACACGAGGACGGAATGAGAGCATCCAGCTGGGAGCTCATTCTTTCCCTCATTCACGGCCACGGGCACCCTAGACCGCGGAGCTCGGCTGCCCTGGTTCAGACGCCATCTCACGGGAGCCACCGATGGGCTGTGAACCTTGTTGGGCGGGATGGATCCTCATACAGGCACTGAAACGCTGTGCCTGGTCTCAGCCGCGGTGGCAGCCGCTGCTAACTGTTCACCCGACACCCATGTCTTCCTCAGGCTTTCTGACCTGGAGCGTGTGGCGAGCTGGCACGGCCATGGCAACCTCAGCCCTGCATGGGCGCCATAGGTGCCCAGCCAGCTCAGCCAGGTTCGCTGAGCCCGAGAGGGGCCGGTGAAGGATTGAGAAAAGACAGACAAGAGAAAAAAGCCGGGTCTGGGTGGGATGCTGCCCTCTCTGAAGGAGAGCTAGCGACAGCTCCATGGCCAGTAAGCTGTCTCTTCATTTTATTTTATTTATTTTTTAAAATATATTTTATTGATTTTTTTTTTACAGAGAGAAAGAGAGAGGGATAGTCAGAAACATCGATGAGAGAGAATCATTGATCAGCTGCCTCTTGCACACCCTCTACTGGGGATGTGCCCGCAACCAATGTACATGCCCTTGACCAGAATCAAACCTGGGACCCCCCCCAGTCCACAAGCCGATGCTCCATTTACTGAGCCAAACCAGTTTCAGCTGTCTCTTTATTTTATAGCCAGATTCCACGAGGTAATGCAAGGGCATGGCTACAACGTTCTCGAATCTACTCAATTACATGCACCTGATCAAGCTTTGTTTACTTGCTGCACCTCCCGCAGCTTATATCACTCAGCCACGTGGGGACCACAGGTTCGGACCACAGGTTCAAGCTGACAGCCACAGCTGTTGGCTATCATGGTGCTGGGAGGCTCTGCCTTCCACGCTGAGACCTGCATGTGGCCATGAGAGGACTGTGCCCTCTCATCAGTCTGAGGCCTGAAACTGTCCAAACACTGTGGCCGCTCTCCACAAGAGAGCCCCAATGTTACACGGGACTAACTGCTCTCCTCTCCTCAGTCTTCATCACGGCTGGTGGAATCTACGTGGCAAGGTCTGGCCAATGAGACAGGAGAAGGAGAACTAGGGGAGCATTTTTTTTTTTTTTTTTTTTTTTTAAAGAAAACAGTCAAGCTCAGCTGGTGTGGCTCAGTGGTTGAGAGTCAACCTATGAACCAGGAGGTCAAGATTTTTTTTTTTTTTAATATATTTTATTGATTTTTTGCAGAGAGGAAGGGAGAGAAATAGAGAGCTAGAAACGTCGATGAGAGAGAAACATCGACCAGCTGCCTCTTGCACACCCCCTACCGGGGATGTGCCCGCAACCAAGGTACATGCCCTTGACCGGAATCGAACCTGGGACCTTTCAGACCACAGACCGACGCTCTACCACTGAGCCAAACTGGTTTTGGCAGGAGGTCAAGGTTTGATTCCCGGTCAGGGCACATGCCCAGGTTTCAGGCTTGATCCCCAGTGTGGGGTATTCAGGAGATGGCTGATCCATGATTCTCGTCATCACTGATGTTTCTATCTCTTTCTTCCTCTTCCTTTCTCTCTGACATCAATAAAAAAATATTTTTAAAAACTAAAGAAAAGGTCAAACTTTACTGAGAAAAAGCCTCTGTGAATGGAGTGAGGAGTAGAAAGATGGAAAGAACCTGGGCCTCGAGGGCATCCCTGAGTGACTGCACCTGCCCCGGTCTGCGTCCTCCACACCTTGTCCTGCGAGAGAAATGAAACCTGGTTCTTTAAGCTACGGCAGTGCTTTCTGGTGCTTGTGGTCAAATGCATCCATAACTGCTACCGATACAAAGAAAAGCTCTTGCAGAAAACCGGAGCCACAGCCACTTAGCAATTTGTTAGCTGCTTCTTCTAAAGAATAGCACCTTTTCAGCTCTAAAAATGCCTCTTAAAGGAAACTTTTACTAGTTCTTGTATTTTTCCTTTTTCTTCCCAGACCAAATAATTCAATAGTATTTCAAGAGTGTGAGGAGCAACAGTTCTGTGCCTTTGACACTGTGTTCGTGCTTTTAGTGTCACCATCTTAATGAAAGAAAAAAAAAAAAAAGCCAGTTTGCTGCAATATTTCAGCTTAGTTTCTTTGTTATCTCTGTCGCTGCTGCTAAAGCCCTTTATTTAGCACTAGAGGCCCGGTGTATGGATATTCATGCACTGGAGCGGGGGGGTCCCTCAGCCTGGCTGGCCCCCTCTCACAGTCTGGGAGCCCTCAGGTGACCTGGCGATCAGGGGAAGATGACACCCGCATCACACCTCTGCTGCTGCCACTGCCGGCAGTGCAAGCCTTGACCAGCCTTGGTTACCTGAGCCTTGGGTAGCCCTGGGCAGCTGGGCAGCCAACATCCAAGGCTTACCTGTGCCTCAGGTCAGCCCTGAGGGGCTGGGGGGCTGAAGGTGGGTCTGGCCACACCACGTGCCTGTCACCTCTCCCACCCCCAGTGGGGCTGAAAGGGCTGGGGGACTCCAGCAGGCCTGAGGGGACTGGGCACCGCCATCTTGTGGCCATGGGAGCCACCATATTTGTGATGGTGTGATGCTCAATTTGCATATTCCCTCTTTATTAGATAGGACTGGGCACCCAGGAAAGGCCATGCTGCTTTAATTTATATGGCATGACCTTGGCCACGTGTCAGACGGAGGAAAAGCATAAAGGACAGCTCAGGTGTCCCCTTGTACCTTTCCATAGTCTTCACAGACTTTTTCCCATTCACCAAGGAAGTTTCCTTGTCCTAAGATGCTCAATCACCTCTTACATTACACTCCATTGAATGATTATTTGTGCCAACGTCCATAATAACTTGCTCCATTCCTTACCTGGTGTACATGGGCCACAGCCAGTTTTTTTCAGCCTAAACAATGAAACCATGTTGTCAGATGCAAGATGAGAACTAGAAGATAGGGGAGAACCAAGATGAAATAGACTTATAAGTATTATACAAGAAATGTACAGAACCCCAAACAAGAGATATCCAACGAGGACAACACCAAGACACATCATACCGTATTTTTCGGACCATAAGACGCACCAGTTTTTAGAGAAGGGAAATGAAGAAAAAAAGATTCTGAAACAAATAGTGTCCTAAAATATTTTATGTGCATTAAAACCCAACATCACAGTCATAAACACATGTAATCAACCCTGTAAAGTAAACAGCAGCATTTAGAACCATTTAGAACCATTATTAACAAATACAGTTAGCAAAAGACAAAATGTACTGTAAAACACAATAACGAGAGACTTCAGTAATAAATTAGAATAAAGTTGAAGATCTATGGTAAAGGTTCTGCTGAGATCTACAGTACACCTACCCAGCAGTCAAGCACGGCAACAGAGGGCGGAGAGGAATGATTGGGGGAATAGACGCGGCATTCTTCCGGGCACGGAGTACGGGCCAGCAAGGGGTACAGGCGATGATTACGGTTTGGATTACACAGTTACCGTACACCGCACCTGGGCTGACATGGAGATATGGCTGCAGCGAGGGCATGGAGGCTGACTACCATACATGGGAACTCCTCTACCACTCGGGGTTTACAGAGCGGGGCAGACACTCTGGGCACGGAGGAATGGACAGTGGCTGCAGCAAGCACACAGAGCCGGGCAAGCACACAGAGACCACACAGAGCCGGGCAAGTAAAAAAACTTTTTTTTTTAAAGTATATGTGTAGGCTATATTTGGACCATAAGACGCAGGGACTTTTTCCCCCCACTTCTGGGGGGAAAAAAGTGCGTCTTATGGTCCGAAAAATACGGAATTAAAATGCCAAGGGCAAAAGACAAAAAGAGGATCTTACAAGCAGCAAGAGGAAAGCAGTTGGTTACCTATAAGGGAGCACCCATACGACCATGAGCTGATTTCTCAACAGAAACTACCGTGTTTCCCCGAAAATAAGACATCCTCCGAAAATAAGACCTAGGGCAACTTTGGGAGAAAAAATTAATATAAGACACTGTCTTATTTTTGGGGAAACAGGGTATGCAGGCCAGACGGGAGTGGCAAGAAATATTCAAAGTGATGAATACCGAGAACCTACCACCAAGATTACTGTATCCAGCAAAGTTATCATTCAGAATTGAAGGGCAGATAAAGAGCTTCACAGATAAGAAAAAGCTAAAGGAGTTCATCACCACCAAACCAGTATTATATGAAATGCTGAAAGGTATTATTTAAGAAGAGGAAGAAGAAAAAAGATAAAAATTATAATCAACAAACACATATATATCAACAAGTGAATCTAAAGAAATCTCAGGAACAGAATAAACTGGTGAATATAATAGAATCAGGGGCAAAGAAAGGGAGTGGATTGATAATTATCAGGGGGAAAAGGGTGTGGGGGTGTAGGAAGAGGCTGGATTAAAATTGTACACTAAGGTTGAGGACAATGGGGGGGGGGAGAGGTAAGGACAGAGGGTGGGGCGGGAACCGGGTGGAAGGGAGCTATGGGGGGATAAAGGGGAAACAATTGTAATAATCTGAGCAATAAAGATTTATTTAAAAAAAAAAAAAGACATGTGACAAAAAAAAAAACAAAAAAAAAACCAAAAGGTAGACCAGAACGTTTGTACGGACACTCAGGAACTGTTTCTATCTTTATTAAACGCTGAGAATAACCCCAACGTGGCATGAGAATTCCCTGCAAACAGCGTGTGGTTGCCTCCTCCCGGATCCTCCTCGGAGCACACAGCGCTGTGCGCCGGCCATAGTTCGCCGAAAGCCAGGTCGCCAGCTGCCTGGGCAGGGTCTTGGCCCGACATCTGTCAGTGGTGTCAGCTGTTGCACTCAGCGCAGCTCAGCTGAGTCATGAGGGCTTAAGGACTAGGGTCACAGGACCGGTCAGACAGGTTCAGCAGGTCCCCAAAAAGCTGGAAAACAGAACAAAAGCTCAAAAAGCATCCATCCTCAGGCCAAGGGGTCAAAGGCATGCCCAACACATCTATCTGGAGGCTCTCGTGGAAGATGGGAGTGGAATTATTAATGCAGCGGAACGTTGCCTGCAAGTTGTTTTGCAAGCAGCCCTTGTGGGAGAATTCGGATGCGTTTGGAGCAAGCCCATTGTAAGCTTTCCTGACCAAGTACTTCCAGGTGGTTTCTTGTTTTTGTTTTTCTTAAAAAATATATATTTTATTGATTTTTTTTTTTTAAAGAGAGGAAGGGAGAAGGATAGAGAGTTAGAACAATGATGAGAGAGAGAGAGAGAGAGAGAGAGAGAGAGAGAGAGAGAGAGAGAGAGAGATCAATCTGCTGCTTCCTGCACACTCCCTACTAGATATGTGCCTACAACCAAGGTACATGCTCTTGACTGGAATCAAACCTGGGACCTTTTAGTCCGCAGGCCAACGCTCTATCCACTGAGCCAAAGCAGTTAGGGCACTTCCATGTTTAAGGAGCCCCGCGTGGCCTGCCAGGGAGCCCTGTGTAGGAGCAGGACCGGCAGTGAACCTGATAGTCTATGAACTTGAACCCACGGTCACCTCCTTGCTGTCCTGAGGGGCCCTGAGGGGTCCCATAAATCCTGACAGTCTACCCTGGGCACCTGGAGGCCACGGGGTAACCCTGGAGAGTATTTTCCTGGCCCATTAAGTTTGCTTGATGATAAATATAGCCAAGCACATCGTTAGACTTAAATATTCCGTTGTGAAACTTCAGGCAAAATATTGCATGAATTTAAAGGAGAAACACACACCTTGGAAGAGACCTGCATTGTTGGTGGGTCCTGTTTGGCACTCAGATTCATCCTTCTCCTACCCAGCAGGGGTGCTGGGAGCGGGGAGAGCTCTGACGTTTAAGTAAGCAGGTGAGAGCTCTTCCTTTTTCTCTTAAAAAAATATATATATCTTTATTGATTTTTTTTTTTCAGAGAGGAAGGGAGAGGGAGAGAGAGAGAGAGAAATATCAATGATGAGAGAGAATCACGGATCGGCTGCCTCCTGCATGTTCCCTGTTGGGGACCGAGCCTACAACCTGGGCATGTGCCCTGACACAGAATTAAACCATGACCTCCTGGTTCATAGGTTGATGCTTAACCACTGAGCCACACTGTCTGGGCGGAGAGAGCTCTGTAGAAGGCCTAGCGCTCTGTTCTCTTCAGCTCCGCATCTCCTTGAGGACAGGGCGTGTGCTGTTTACCTTTCTCTCCCCAGCCTCTCCCTAAACAATGCAGAAGAGAGTAAGGAAGAAATGGGGGGAGGGGGGTTCCGCTCCAGATGGCCTTCCCCCAAGAAAACCACACGTGACGTTGGGGTGGGGCCTCTCAGGACACCTCTCAGTGCATACCTGCCACACAGATGCAGAGGGTCCCCCAAAGTGGATACACACTTAAACCGCTGATGGCTCAATTCTGAAACAGAAATGTGTTTTCATAAACACTGCCTTTAAAATACCTTAAAGTGTGGCCGAAACCGGTTTGGCTCAGTGGATAGAGAGTCGGCCTGCGGACTGAAAGGTCCCGGGTTCGATTCCGGTCAAGGGCATGTGCCTTGGTTGCGGGCACATCCCCAGTGGGGGGTGTGCAGGAGGCAGCTGGTCGATGATTCTCTCTCATCAATGTTTCTAGCTCTCTATCCCTCTCCCTTCCTTTCTGTGGAAAATCAATAAAATATATTTTTTAAAAAATATCCAAAGCGTGTACATACCTTTTTTGAGGGGGGACAGCCTATTTTGTCTGTGCTTCTTGAATGGGGAGGGGGAGGGGGAGACTTTGAAATGTTCAGATGGGCTTGACGTAGCTTGGTTCACACAGACTAACATTCTCCAGCTGCCCGCCCCTCGAGCCGGCTCACACCGGCTCACTCACCAGTGGAAACAGGGAGGGCCTTTCTCATTACGGAGATGTGGCAGACACCCCCACGTGCTTTGTTTTTCAAACAATAACAACAGGATCCCATCCTTGGAAGAGCCATCAGACGGCGCTGGATGTGTTTCCGAGGCCGGGACACCAGCCCTGCCAGGAGGAAAGTGCACAGGTGACGGGGCCTCAGGTGTGGGGTGCGAGGCCTGGACCGGACATCACGTCCCAGTGAAATGCTTGGTTCCCTCCCAGAGCCTCCAGGGGCAGAGGAGACCCTCAGGAGGAGCCAGAGCGCCCAGCCCAGCTGCCCACATTGGTGTCCCGATGGGACACGGCCTGCTGGGTGGATGTGATACAGGCCTGCTGGGTGGACGGTCCCGATGAGACACGGCGTGCTGGGTGGACGGTCCCGATGGGACACGGCCTGCTGGGTGGACGGTCCCGATGGGACACGGGCCTGCTGGGTGGACGGTCCTGATGGGACACGGGCCTGCTGGGTGGATGAGACACGGCCTGCTGGGTGGATGTGACACGGGCCTGCTGGGTGGACCGTCCCGATGGGACACGGGCCTGCTGGGTGGACGGTCCTGATGGGACACGGGCCTGCTGGGTGGATGAGACATGGCCTGCTGGGTAGATGTGACACGGGCCTGCTGGGTGGACCGTCCCGATGGGACACGGGCCTGCTGGGTGGACCGTCCGGATGAGACATGGCCTGCTGGGTGGATGTGACACGGGCCTGCTGGGTGGACAGTCCCGATGAGACACGGCCTGCTGGGTGGACGGTCCCGATGGGATACGGACCTGCTGGGTGGACGGTCCCGATGAGACACGGGCCTGCTGGGTGGACGGTCCCGATGAGACACGGCCTGCTGGGTGGATGGTCCCGATGGGACACGGCCTGCTGGGTGGATGGTCCCGATGAGACACGGCCTGCTGGGTGGATGGTCCCGATGAGACACGGCCTGCTGGGTGGATGAGACAAGGGCCTGCTGGGTGGATGTGACACGGCCTGCTGGGTGGATGTGACACGGGCCTGAGGGGTGGATGGTCCCGATGGGACACAGCCTGCTGGGTGGACGGTCCTGATGGGACACGGCCTGCTGGGTGACCTGCTCCAGGATCGGCCCCAGCAGGTGCCGAGGGGGGCAGGGGGCAGGAGGCAGGAGAGCCCCCTGGAGCCCTCATCCAGTTGCTGCCGCATCGTGGGCGGCTCTGCCGGGAACCCAGCCTGGGACACACCTGCCAGCGGGGGCCGGGCAGCTGGGAGCGGCAGCTTTGCTCCGAGAGCGACGTGACAGGGGGTTGCAGACCGTGCCAGGACTTCAGATGGCATGGCAGCCCAACCTCCCCCCCGCTCCGTGCCCACTGCGAGAGGCTCAGGCGGCAGGCTCTGCCCTGGATTTCAGCGCCTGCTAGAATGTTCTTCCTCCCCACCCCATCTCTCTCGTCCTCTCTCTTTCCCACCATCTCTCTAAAAATCTCTGTCTCTCTCTCTCTCTCTCTCTCTCTCTCTCTCTCTCTCTCTCTTTGTCTCTCTCTCTCTCTCTCTCTCTCTCTCTCACACACACACACACACACACACACACACACACACACTGCTTATTCTACCCTGAGGCCCATGAGGGAGAGTTTGAGGTGCACCCTTTCCCCTGAGCTCATGTGTGTAAAAATGGGAAACAATGACCTCCATAGACAAACACATAACAGTGAGTCCTGGGGTGCCATGGGGTGGGGGATGGACGATGTGTGTGTGAGTGTGAGTTTGTATGTGAGTGTGTGTGTGTGTGTGTGTGTGTCTTACTTCTCTCACCAGGGCAGAGACTTGTATTTCATTCACTGCTGTAGACCCAGCACCTAAGTGGGTGCTCAGTAAGTACTGAAGGATGGCTATTTTCTTAAAAAATACATTTTTATTGATTTCAGAGAGGAGGGGAGAAGGAGAGAGAGAGAGAGAAACTTCAATGATGAGAGCGAATCATTGATCGCCTGTCTCCTGCACACCCCTTACTGGGGATGGAGCCTGCAACCCAGGCATGTGCCCTGCCCGGGATCCAAAGCGTGATCTCCTGGTTCATAGGTGGGTGGTCAACCACGTGGCTGGGCTGACTGAGCACGTGCATGACTCCTGAGCGACTAACTACATGCCCCTGAGTGTGTGCATGTGAGCGTGGAGGAGGGTCCACGTGCTTACGAGAGGTTCCGGGAGCCCCGTGGTCAGGGCACCCTGGCTCCGGGGACGAGGAGACGCGGGATGGGTGGGCACCCTCCTTCCACCGCGGTCCCCACCACTATTCTGGGCCTGAAACAGCGCAGCCAGCAGGTGAGGGGGTGGCACTGCCAGAGAAGGTGTTCCAGAGCCTACGTGCTCAGCGCACGTTAGGAGGAGAAGCTGGAGATGGAGGGAGGAGAGGGCCCGGTAAAAATAAACCATGAGGTAGGTGTTAGTTTTCTGTGCGGGAGGGCGGGAAGGAGGACTGGTTAGCGGTAGGAGAGATATTAAGAGACACGTCCCGGAAGATCAGGAGATGCTAATCACCAGCTTCCACGGAGATAAAAACGAGGAAGTTTTACTTTTTACAGAGATGGGTATTTTTGTGGTGATTTTTTTAAAAGAAGTAAATACTCTTTGTAAGAAACACAGACGTCCAACAATTCGGAAGAGAACAAGGAGGAAAGAAAAAGGGATCACTCAAAACCTCAGGCTCTGCATGGATAGAATTTTAACGATGACCGTTTAGAATGAGTTTGAGGCACCTAGAGAATATACACTGAGTGGCCAGATTATTATGATCTCTGGACCCCTAATAATTTGGCCACTCAATATATATATATTAGAGGTCTGGTGCATGAATTTGTGCACGGGTGGGGTCCGGCCAGACTGGCCAGGGGGAGGGGACATGGGCGGTTGGTTGGCCTGCTGGCTGGTCAAACTCCTGGTCGAGGGGACAATTTGCATATTAGCCTTTTATTCTATAGGAATTACACTGAGTGGCCAGGATTGTTATGCGTTCGGAGATCATCATCATCTGGCCACTCCGTGTAGACACCTGGCCTCCCTTTCACATAAATGGGATCATATTATACATTTCCAGAGGCTGCATTCTTGGCCCGTGGCTGTGTTTTGAGGACATGCCTCGATGGCAAGACATGTACCTCTTCTCATCACTTTTATATTTAATAGAATAACAGGATCCCACGGTATGTGGCCAGTCCCCGATTGGAAGCTTTGCTGCTAGATGAGACTGGATAGCCAGGCTGCCTCCTGGGCACAGTCTAGGCAGCCCCTGTCCCAGCTGGACCCCCAGCACCTGTGGCATCATCATCATCAGCATTTCATCATCACCTCTGGCCAACAGTCTCCCTCCCTGTGCCCAGCTGAGGAAACAGTCGTACAGGGAAAACCCATTTTTATAAAATATGTTTTTTATTGATTTTTTTTTTTTTTTTTTTTTTTTTAGAGAGAGAGGAAGGGAGAGGGATAAAGAGATAGGAACATCTATGAGAGAGGAATAGCAGCATGCCTCCTGCACGCCCCCTACTGGGGATCCACAACCTGGCATGTGCCCTGACCAGGAATCGAACCGGCGACCTCTTGATTCCTGGGTGGATACTCAACGGCTGAGCCACACCAGCCAGGCCCAAGGCCACTTAAAAAAAACAAATGTTTTGCCGAAACCGGTTTGGCTCAAGGGGTAGAGCATCGGCCTCTGGACTAAAAGGTCCCAGGTTCGATTCCGGTCAAGGGCATGTACCTTGGTTGCAGGCACATCCCCAGTAGGGGGTGTGCAAGAGGCAGCTGATCGATGATTCTCTCTTATCCATGTTTCTGACTCTCTATCCCTCTCTCTTCCTCTCTGTAAAAAATCAATAAAAATATATTTAAAAAAATATGTTTTCATTGATATCAACCAAATAGGCTCTATTCAGCCAACCCCATGTGTAGAGGATGACTTGCTGACTTATTTCTGCTTTCCTAGAGGAATTCAGAAATGCTTTTATAGTGTGCTTGGGCACCAATTGTTTACGGCTTTTTATTTATTAGTATTTTTAATATATTTTTATTGATTTCAGAGAGGAAAAGAGAGAGAGAGAGAGAGAGAGAGAGAGAGAGAGAGAGAGAGAGAGAGAGGAGAGAGAAGCAGCATGATGACAGAGAATCATGGATCGGCAGCTTCCTTCATGCCCCTTACTGAGCACTGAACCCTCAACCTGGGCATGTGCCCTTGACCGGAATCGAACCCAGGACCCTGAAGTCTGCAGGCTGCCGCTCTACCCACTGAGCCAGACTGGCCAGGGCGTTGGTGGCTTTGTAGAACCACTCCCTCACTTCCTGGAGGACATGACTGCTGGCTGCGGTGCTGGTGGGCATGGGGGTGGGGCAGGTGGACCAGCTGCCTCCACTTCCACTCCCTCCCCCACCCTCCGGCTCCCACAGCCTCCAGGTCACACGGGTTTGGAAGCTTACGTGGGGACAGGGCAACCCCGGGGGGAGGTGGGTGCTCTCTCGGTGGCCTGATCCCTCTCCTTCCCTTTGTCTCACTCAGGGCATGGCGAGCAGCAAAGGCTTAACACAATACACCACCGTGCGGCATGGGGTTGTTTTTTATAGAATTTCCTCGCATGTATCCCATCATCAAACTCATCAGAGAGCCCCACCGGTGTGCTCAGTGGTTGAGCGTGGACCTAGGAACCAGGTGGTCAGGGTTCGATGCCCGGTCAGGGCACATGCCCGGGTTGCGGGCTCGATTCCCAGTGTGAGGTGTGCAGGAGGCAGCCGATCCGGGATTCTCTCTCATCATTGTTTTTATTTTTTATTTATTTTAAAAAAAAATATATATTTTATTGATTTTTTTACAGAGAGGAAGTGAGAGGGATAGATAGTTAGAAACACCGATGATATAGAATCATTGATCAACTGCCTCTTGCACACCCCCTACTGGGGATGTGCCCGCAACCAAGGTACATGCCCTTGACTGGAATCGAGGCCGACGCTCTATCCACTGAGCCAAACCGGTTTCGGCTCATTATTGTTTTTATCTCCCTCTCCCTCTCCCTTCCTCTCTAAAATCAATACGCTATATTAAAAAAAAAAAAAAAAAAAAAGCCCATTAGCGAGGCTTCTCTGAGCGAAGCCCTGCCACCCTGGGGCAGAGCAGGCCCCATTCTATCACCCTGTGGGCACAGGGGCACCCGAAGCCACATGCCAGTCCCAGGATCAGGCGGCCGTGCCCGGAGTCCACTCTGGGGGCAGAGCTGGGAGCGGGGGAGGCGGCTCACGTTACAGGGTCCGGCCGAGCGGGGGAGGGGGGCTCGGCGGTGTCCTCCTCTCAGTCCGGTGCCAGCAGTGCCAGGGGAGGAGGAGGCGGGTCCTGGTGAGCTCCTCCCAGGGGGTCTCTAGCCGCAGGGTCTGGGGGTGGGGGCATGGCCTGGTCCTGTCTGTCACCAGCGGGGGGGGGGGGGGATGAGGAGTCTGGGGGGGGTAATGCTATAGGTCACCCAGCCACTGACACATCATGTGCCCTGGGCATCAGCTGTTTGGCCCCATAGCTATAGGGGAAGCGGAGGCGGGCCGGCAGGAAGGAACTCACCGGACAGAACGCCTATGCTGGGCCTGGCCGGGCTCACACGCACTGTCTCATTTGGTCCCTGTGCCAACCCTGGGCACTCAACCAACAGCGTCTACACCCCTCTTCCTCCCCCTCCTCTTCCTCCTCCTCCCCCTCTTTCTCCTCCTCCTCCCCCTCTTTCTTCTCCTCCTCCTCCTTCTCCTCCTCCTCCTCTCCCTCCCCCTCCTCCTCCTCTTCCCTTCCCCTCCCCCTCTCCCCCCCTCCCTCCTCCCCTCCCCCCTCTCCCCTCCCCCTCCTTCTCTGGGCGGAGGAAATAGATGCTCAGAGCTGCTCAGTGGAAAGTGGCCCCTCTAGGATGGAGAGGGGGCTGTCATTCATTCGTGTCTCTTTTTATTTTAAATGTTTTTATTGATGTCAGAGTGGAAGGGAGAGGGAGAGAGAGAAACATCAACGATGAGAGGGAATTGTTGACCGGCTGCCTCCTGCTCGCCCACACTGGGGACTGAGCCTGAAACCCAGGCAGGTGCCCTGACTGGAATCGAACCTGGGACCCTTCAGTCCGCAGGCCGACGCTCTATCCACTGAGCCAAACCAACCAAGACTGAGTCTCTTAAAAAAAAAAATATCTATATATCTATATATCTATATCTCTATCTCTATCTATCTATCTATCTATCTATATTGATTTCAGAGAGAGGAAGGGAGAGGGAGAGAGACAGAAACATTACCGATGAGAGAGAATCATTGACCGGCTGCCTCCTACAGGCCCCCTACTAGGGATGGAGCCTGCAACCCGGGCATGTGCCCTGACGGGGAATCGAACCGTGACCTCCTGGTTCATAGGTTGATGCTCAGCCACTGAGCCATGCCGGCCGGGCTCATTTGTGTCTGGATTTCCCAAGTTCAGCTCTGCCCCTGCCACCGCAGCGCCCCCCAGGGTGCCCCTCGCCGGCCTCGGCCTCGCTGCGGCAGTGAGTGTCTGGAGCGAGCCGTCTCCCCGGGAGGGAGGACTCCGCCTCCCACGGACTCACCCGTCTCCGTTCCTCGCTGACGGGCCCTCCCTCCGAGGGGACGATGTCAGAGTGGGTGTGTTTCTCTCCACCTCTTGGGGCCGCCCTGGGCTCCGGGGCACCGTGTTGGCTGCCATCCCACGGAGTTTCATTTTCATGTTTCTATGGAAAAATCGAAATCCGGAAAATGAGAGCCTTTCCATATTGATCGTTGAGGGGCAAGTGAAAATTGCATTCTGTGCAGGACTCGGAGAGCGCCAGCTGAGTGGCGACAGGGCTGGTGTGGGGCTGATGCGGGGGGCGGGGCGGGGCGGGCAGCCAGATGTGGGCTGGGGGATGTTCCGAAGGGATGCAGCTGCAGCTCATGTTGGATTCCCATCAGAGGATTTCTGGAGGGAGACTTACACGGAGCGGCCAGAGTATGATGATCTCTGGACGCATAATGATCTCAGGGTGTATCCTATAGAATAAAAGGCTAATGTGCAAATTGTCCCCTCGGCCAGGAGTTCGACCAGCAGACAGGCCGGCCAACCGCCCATGTCCCCTCTCCCTGGCCAGGCTGGCTGGACCCCACCCATGCACGAATTCATGTACCACCTGGCCTCTAATACACACACACACACACACACACACACACACACACACACACACACTGAGTGGCCAGATTATTATGATCTCTGAGTGCATAATGAACTGGCCACTCACTGTATATACTATAGAATAAAAGGCTAATATGCAAATTATCCCCTCAGCCAGGAGTTCCACCAGCAGGCAGGCAGGCCAACCGCCAGTGTCCCCTCTCCCTGGACAGGCTGGCTGGACCCCACCCATGCATGAATTCATGCACCAGGTCTCTAACACACACACACACACACACACACACACACACACACACTGAGTGGCCAGGTTATTATGCGTTCAGAGAACATAGTAATCTGGCCATTCCATGTGTTTTATTTAGCTTCTTTCTTGGCATGTCAGGGATGGAGGGGCTGTGTGCGTCCATATGTGGCTCCCACCGCCCCCAAGCCTGGGACTCCAAGGCTATGAAGAGAGACAGCCAAGGCTCTGGTTCATTCATCTCCTTGGGGTCCAGGTAGTTCTGGGTTCAGATCCTGCTCTGCTTACTACCTGGATGCCCTTTTGCAAGTTTCTCCATTTCCTGAACCGGTTTTTTTTTTTTAGTTAAGTTTTGTTTTGCTTTGTTATGTTTTAACCTGTGGACTGGAGGTAATAACAGGAATCCCTGCATTTGGCTCCAGTGAGCCCCACGGAGCACCCATCAGTTGGTGAGTGAATGAATGGAGGAGATGCCCACGGAAGCTCCGGTTTGATTGACAGGCGTCTCTGTGCTGCAGCCACGCCCATTCTCAGCGGGCCAGCCCCCAGGAGAGTATCTCTGAGCTCCTGGGCCCCTGGCGGTGTGTGCTGCCATGTGGGTGTTATTTCTTCCCACCTCTGCTTTCCCACGGCGCCCATCGTGCGCCTCGCCAGGAACCCGGAGTGGTCCCTGCAGGAGAGACCAGGCCCCGGAGGAGCCCACAGCCTGGGACTTGGGGATGGACCGAGTGGGTGGCGGGGACCCGTGCCCACACCAGGCAGGGGGCTGGGGCCGAGCCAAACTGCAGAATGCCTTTGGGTGCCCCCAGGTACCCGGCCTCGAAGGTGACCCACCCGCCCCGCATCTGCAAGTGATTCCCCCAGATGTGCAACCTCTGGAGCCAGGACTCGAACGATGGCTTGGAAGATGAGCATCCATCAGTTGGTGGGTAAATAATATAGCTTAAAAAATAATCCCCGGTCCCCAGTGGGGAGGTGCAGGAGGCAGCCGGTCAACTGTGGCTGTGGCTGATGTGTGGCTTTGCTGTGGCTGTGGCCTTGGTTTTGCTGTGGCCGTGGCTGTCCCTGCTCCGAGCTGGCCTGGAGGGAGTGCCAAGTGCAAAGAGAAGAGAATGAAATGTGGGGGCAGGAGGCAGGGTTGGGGTGCTGGGGGCAGGGGTGCTGAGCTTGAAAGGCTGCCATGGAAAGTTCTCTCAGTGGTCCTCTCCGACCTGTGGGCCCATCCACCGGCCGTGGCCTGTGGCAGGCGCTGCCCACGGGTCCCGTTGCTCACGCGCAGCTGTAATGTCTGGCGCACAGGTGCCTGCTCCCTCTGCCAGCGCCTGCTTCCCGGGATGTGGGCAGTGGGGGGGGAACCTTACACTTGTTGCTGCTGAAAGTGAGGAGGGGGCTGCAGGTTCCTGCCTCCTGCATTCCAGGCCCATCTCGGAGGGTCCCAGGCCTCTGCTCAGGTGCTCCCTGGGGACAGGGGCTGTGAGGTGCCGAGTGGGAGCAGGCTGGGCAGCAGCCTCCGGCGAGCTGGGCAGGGCCCCAGAAGGTGGGTCAGGGGGCACTGAGCCCGGGAGAGAGGCCCTGGAGGACCTGACTTCAGGTTCCCCTCCACCTTTCTGCCAAGCTCCCTCCCTCCCTTCTTTCCTTCTTTTCTTCTTTCTTTCCCTCTCTCCCTCCCTCCCTTCCCAGAGGAAGGGAGAGAGGGAGAGAGAAACATCAATGATGAGAGAGAATCATTGATCGGCTGCACACCCCATATTGGGGATTGAGCCTGCAACCCAGGCATGTGACCTGACCGGAAATCGAATAAATACTTAGAGGAGGAAGAAGAAGAAAAAGAAGGAGGAGGAGGAGGAGGAGAAGGTGGAGGAGGAGGAGGAGGAAGAGGAGGAGGAGGAGGAGGAGAAGAAGGAGGAGGAGGAGGAAAAGGAAAAGAAGAGGAGGAGGAGGAGGAGGAGGAGAAGGTAGAGGAGGAGGAGGAGAAGGTGGAGGAGGAGGAGGAGGAGGAGGAGGAGGAGGAGGAGGAGAAGAAGAAGGAGGAGGAGGAAGAGGAGGAGGAGGAGGAGGAGAAGGAGGATGAAGAGGAAAAGGAAAAGAAGGAGAAGGTGGAGGAGGAGGAGGAGGAAGAGGAGGAGGAGGAGGAGGAGAAGAAGGAGGAGGAGGAGGAAGAGGAGGAGGAGGAGGAGGAGAAGGAGGAGGAAGAGGAAAAGGAAAAGAAGGAGGAGGAGGAGGAGGAAGAGGAGGAGAGGAGGAGGAGGAGGAGGAGGAGGAGGAAAAGGAAAAGAAGGAGAAGGTGGAGGAGGAGGAGGAGGAAGAGGGAGGAGGAGGAGGAGGAGAAGAAGGAGGAGGAGGAAGAGGAGGAGGAGGAGAAGAAGGAGGAGGAGGAGGAAGAGGAGGAGGAGGAGGAGAAGGAGGAGGAAGAGGAAAAGGAAAAGAAGGAGAAGGTGGAGGAGGAGGAGGAGGAGGAGGAGGAGAAGAAGAAGGAGGAGCAGGAGAGGAGGAGGAGGAGGAGAAGAAGGAGGAGGAGGAAGAGGAGGAGGAGGAGGAGGAGAAGGAGGAGGAAGAGGAAAAGGAAAAGAAGGAGAAGGTGGAGGAGGAGGAGGAGGAAGAGGAGGAGAGAGGAGGAGGAGGAGGAGGAGGAGGAGGAGGAGGAGGAGGAGGAGGAGGAGGAAAAGGAGAAGAAGGAGGAGGAGGAGAAGGAGAAGGGGAAGAAGAAGAAGAAGAAGAAGAAGAAGAAGAAGAAGAAGGAGAAGAAGAAGAAGAAGAAGAAGGAGAAAGAAAGAAGGATTTTGTAGACAAAACAAAATTAGAGAGTTTCTCCACAGCAGGACTTTCTGCAGCCTTGAGATGCTAATAAGCATTGCAAATTTCCCGGCTTTCCCCCCAAATTTACTTGCGGGGGCGGGGGGGGGGATCTTGGCAGGAAACAGATGGCTCATTCAAAGGAGTAATTGCAGGGATGATTAGCAAACGTGTGAACAGATTAAGGAGCCCAACGAGGAGATGATGAAGCACCCTGGGACCAGCCGGAGGGATCTGGGCGACGGGAGAGAAAGAGCCCGGGACAGGGACTGCCCCACGGGAGCCGAGCCCCCCGCAGAGGGACCCTCCGTCGAAGGCCCCGTGGCCGGGAGGAGCTTGGCAATAACACCCCGGCCTCTTTCTCCTCCCGAGTCTTCATCACCACCTGCCCATTCTCACATCCTTTGGACCGATCTTGAGGCCAAAGGGCCCCGAGTCCAGACCATGGAGGCCAGCCTTCCAGGGACAGAGGGAGCGGAGGAGGAAGGGGCAGAGTGGACATCCGTTAACAGCTGGGAGAACACTACCGTCCAGAACGCCATCTGGCCAACGCCGGCCTAAAACGTCACGTGCACGCCACTCGACGGGGCCATGGAGTCCTTCCATCATCTCGTCACAGCTCGGCCCCCAACCCTTTCACTCCCGGCCCCCACCTCCACGGGCCTGGGGGGCATGGCTCTCCTCTCAGCCTTTCCCCGTGGTTCTTCCGGTGGAGGGAGCCCATCCCTGCAGCTCCTCAGCCCGGCTCACTGCCTCCTTCCCCTCCCTGGGGACTATCAACCTCATTCTTCTTCTTTTTTAAAAAAAAAATATTTTATTGATTTTTTGCAGAGAGGAAGAGAGAGGGATAGAGAGTTAGAAACGTCGATGAGAGAGAATCATCGATCAGCTGCCTCTTGCACGTCCCTTACTGGGGATGTGCCTGCAACCCAGGTACATGCCCTTGACCGGACTCGAACCCCGGACCTTTCAGTCCGCAGAACCGACGCTCTATCCATTGAGCCAAACCGGTTTCGGCTCCACCTCGTTCTTTACCGGCCCCGGATGGTAGGGACCACAGTTTCCGAATTATCTGGAAAACAAACAAACAGATCTGTGTGGCTTCCAGAAGGGACAGGCCGTCTGAGGGATGCGGAGCTGCCCCTACGTCCCAGAGGCCTGGACGGTTCAGGCTTTGGGAACAGACTCTCTGAGCTCAGGCCGTCCTGGGAGACCCCCAGGTGTGGCCACTGGGTCTTCAAGCTGCTGATGCTGCACTGACAGTGCCCGGGTTTCCACTTAGCCTGCACGGACGCTCATCTTCCCAGAAAAAGCTCGTGGCCCTCGGGTCCACAGACACGTGTCTCCCCCCCACCCCCTCCCCGAGCTGTCCTCCTGGCAGGAGTCCCAGTGGCGCTGGGGACGGGGCCTGAGGGAGGATCGGGGGTGGGGGGGTACGGCTCAGAAGGGAGATGCCTTGGGGTTGGGAAGCTGGGATGAGGCAGGGTGTGCGATCTCCCGGCCACAGGCAGGCGTGAGTGAGTGTGTGAGTGTGTGTTTTGTGGAAGAGCCACCCCCAAGGGGCCAAAGAGCCGCATGTGGCTTTCGAGCCACAGTTTGCCGATCACGGCTCTAGGGTCTGGGACCAGACCTTCTGGGCCAGGGATCAGAAAGCCCAGGAGGGCCAGTCTTGGTCCTGGGGCCTCCTCAGCGGCCATCCATCCATCCCAGGCCCTGCAGCTCCTGCCTGCTTCTCACCCTGCCCCTCCCCACACCCGACCCCGGCACCCCCACCCCCACCCTACCCCCACCCCCACCCCCACCCGGCACCCCGCCAGGTGATGCACTAATGCACTGCCTGCCGCTGGCTTCACTGGCGTCTGGTCTCCCAGAATCTTGGCCGCAGGGAAGGCCTCGAGGTTCTGTTTTTAGAAACAGCACAACACGAAAGGACGGGCCTCGCTGATAAGGAGCCGCCTGATACACATCAGCTTCCTCCATTGCCCGGGTGGCCGGCCCAAGGGCCACTGCCTCCTCTGCCCACAGCGGCCCCCGCCCTGTGTCCCCTTTGCCCGCCCTGCCGCGGCCCCCTCCACCTCGTGGCCCAGATCAGAATGTGTGTACACACCCCAGTAGACACATTACAGCTGTATGTGTATAT
Organism: Pipistrellus hanaki; assembly: GCF_964339955.1. NCBI lineage: Eukaryota > Metazoa > Chordata > Mammalia > Chiroptera > Vespertilionidae > Pipistrellus > Pipistrellus hanaki. Next base: position 10,643,804 of record NC_140522.1, on the reverse strand, counting down.
AGCTGTGCAGGCTGATACACATATGTGCACGCATGTACACACACAGACAGGTACATGCATGATATGTCCATATACACACAAATCAGAATATATATACACGCTTCAATGGACACATGACAAATGTATGTGTACATAGCTGTGTAGGCTGACACATGTGTGTGCACACATGTACACATGCAGGTATATGCATGGCATGCCCATATATACCCATGTGCATGTCCGCGTGCACATACTGTATATACCTCCCTTAGTGGCATTCGCAGGCACCCTGGCCCTGTGCCAAGCACTGCTTATTTTACTCCCACTAAAGGAGTGAGGGAGGCCCATTCTACAGATGGAGAAACTGAGGCTGGGAGACATTAGTCAGGTGCCCAGGGGCCAATGGCCGGGGAGCAGCGGAGCAGGGACGGAGCCCGGTGTGTCCTCCACCCACGGGTGGTGCCGGACTCTGTGCCGGCCCTTCCCTCTCCCCGTCCTGTCGGCTGTGGGGTGGATGCCGGTCCTCCAGGCCACACGCAGGCCCCGGCCTGGATGCCCTCTTTGGGGTCCACCAACACGGCTGAGCCCTCGCTCTTTTCCAGACCTGAACTCGTCCTTCCTCTCATGCTGTCAAAACACCCAGAAAGCGCCGAAACCGGTGTGGCCCAGTGGATACAGCATCGCTCTGCAGACTGAAAGGTCCCAGGATCGATTCCGGACAGGGGCATGCACGTTGGTTGCGGGCACATCCCCGGTAGGGGGTGTGCAAGAGGCAGCTGGTTGATGTTTCTCTCTCATCGACGTTTCTAGCTCTCTATCCCTCTCCCTTCCTCTCTGTAAAAAAAAAAAAAAAAAAAAAAAAAAATCAATAAAATATATTAAAAAACAAAAACAAAACAAAACAAAAAAACAAAACCCAGAAAGCAAGGCCCAGAAGCATGAGTGAACTTGACCGCACGTGCAGGCCGCACGCATGGCACAGGGACCCGTGAAGCCTGAGCGCAGGCCGGCGGCAGGCCGGGCCCGGGGAGGCCAGGGTCAGCCGCAGCTCACGGGCGGGAGCCGGTGAGTCGCCCACCATTGGCACGGCCGGCCCCGCCTGCCCTCCTTACACGGACAGAGCCCCGCGGCGGCTGCCGCCTGAGTAACCAGGACCGGGTGTCCCTCTGGCCGCGGGGAGCGGCCGGCAGCAAAGGAGCCGCAGCAGCTGTTTGCCCGGCGTGCGGAGGGCCGCAACCCTACCCCCCCTCAGCTGTCACGGCAGACCCTGTGGGTCCGGAGGAGAGCGCAGGTGGCCTGGCCCCGGGGCCCACCCCTGGCAGACCGCAGGGGAATTGGAGTCCCAGCCCGGGCTCCCCCAGTGCGGGCAGCGGCCAGCTCCCGTCCAGGGAAGATCGTCTTTTATCCGAGGGAAGCAGCCTCGGGTGGCAAGGCTTTGAGCGTTTGCACAACACGAAGAATGCCCAGGACAAACCCCATCTTCCCGCTCCAGCCTCTGATGCCTTGCTTTCTACTTTCTGCTTCGGGATCTCCATTTGTGCCTCTTTGGGGTTCAGTGCTGGCTGATTAGTTCATGTGAAATCTATTAAATAGCCGAAACCGGTTTGGCTCAGGGGATAGAGCAGGGGTCCTCAAACTTTTTAAAGTGGGGGCCAGATCACGGTCCCTCAGAGAGCTGGAGGGCCGGACTATATGAACTACTAATTCCTACTGTAACACCTCGGCTGCACTCACTGCCCAAAAAACCTGGCGGGCCGGATCAGACTCCTCTGCGGGCCGCATGTGGCCCGCGGGCCGTAGTTTGAAGACCCCTGGATAGAGCATTGGCCTGCGGACTAAAAGGTCCCAGGTTCGATTCCGGTCAAGGGCATGTACCTTGGTTGCGGGCACTTCCCCAGTAGGGGGTGTGCAGGAGGCAGCTGGTTGATGTATCTCTCTCATCGATGTTTCTAACTCTCTATCCCTCTCTCTTCCTCTCTGTAAAAAAAAAAAAAAAAAAAATCAATAAAATATATATAAAAATGTATTAAATAATCATAGCAGAATACAGATTGAGCTACAGCGGAATACAGATCACCCATCCAGCTTCCGACTCTTTCCTGCATAAAGTGTAAGCCTATGCAACATAAGTTTTCACGTTCATTATAATCACCTATAAACATTCATCATTCTTCTCATGAAAAAATAAAAGAAAAAAAAAGAATCAGCTCTAGCTGGTTTGGCTCAGTGGATAGAGCATCGGCCTGTGGACTGAAAGGTCCCAGGTTCAATTCCTAATCAGGGCCCGATCCCCAGTAGGAGGCATGCAGAAAGCTGCCAATCAATGATTCTCTCTCATCACTGATGTTTCTCTCTCTCTCCCTCTCTGACATCAATAAAAATGTATTTAAAAAAAGAATCAATGGCAGAGCAGAAAGAACACTATCAAGGCGTTTGGGGTCAAGGCGTGAGTTCTGGAACCAGTGCCCATGCTGTCTCCCTCACTTTCTTGTCCCTTAAGCATCCTGAGCCTCAACTTTCCCCTCTGCGAAATGGGCACGATGCTGCCGAGCCTCCTAGGGCCGCAGTGAGGATCAGATGAGGACATGTGCCGAGCTCTGTAGTCAGCACAAGAGCTGAGGACACGGGAGCCCTGTTGCACCCCGCTTTTAAAAAAATATTTTAGTGATTTTTTACAGAGAGGAAGGGAGAGGGATAGACAGCTAGAAACATCGATGGTAGAGAAACATAGATCAGCTGCCTCCTGTTCACCCCACACTGGGGATGTGCCCGCAACCAAGGTACATGCCCTTGACCGGAATCGAACCCGGGTCCCTTCAGTCCGCAGGCCGACGCTCTATCCACTGAGCCACACCGGCTTCGGCAGCCCCCCTTTTTTAAAAGTCCCCCTGAAGTGTTGAGGTTGTCCAGCTCTGGTGCAGACATCGCTTCGATGGGCTTTGGCAGGGACTCGTAGGCACGCTGGCTGCCCCAGGATTCCGTTACCCTGAGGGGCCCCGCGTCCTCTCCTCCCTAACGGGCCGGATGGTGCGGACGCGGAGGGAGCCTTGGTCCCCGGCCAGGAGGCGGGGCCTGGGAGCCGCCTTCGTGCTGAGTGGCCGGGCCGGTGAGCTGCTGGATGAGCCTCTTTGTCCACCGTCAATGGGGTCAGTGTCGCCTCCCCGGAGTGGGAACGGGGTCAGCGGTCCTTCCCGGAACCAGCGCGCCCACAGCTTCGCCTCCGAGAGAGGCCGCTTTGTGGTCCCGGCCGTGGTGGCTTCACCTACAGTTTCTGTAGAGCCAGCCTCCTTTCTCAGTGTCTGCGAGCATTCTGGGCCGATCTAATGTTTCTTTCTTTCTTTTTCTTTTTTTAAAAAAATATATATTTTATTGATTTTTTACAGAGAGGAAGAGAGAGTTAGAAACATCAATGAGAGAGAATCATCGATCAGCTGCCTCCTGCACACACCCTCCTGGGGATGTGCCCACAACAAGGTACATTCCCTTGGCCAGAATCGAACCCGGGACCTTTCAGTCCGCAGGCCGATGCTCTATCCACTGAGCCAAACCGGTCTCGGCTCTTTCTTTCTTTCTTTTTAAAAAAATATATTTTATTGATTTTGTACAGAGAGGAAGCGAGAGAGATAGAGAGTTAGAAACATCGATGAGAGAGAGTCATCGATCAGCTGTCTCTTGCACACCCCCCACTGGGGATATGCCCGCAACCAAGGTACATGCCCTTGACCGGAATCGAACCCGGGACCCTTCAATCCCCAAGCTGACGCTCTATCCACTGAGCCAAACCGGTCTCGGCTCTTTTTTTTTTTTTTTTTTTATTAAATATATTTTATTGATTTTTTTTTTTTTTTTTACAGAGAGGAAGGGAGAGGGATAGAGAGTTAGAAACATCCATGAGAGAGAAACATCGACCAGCTGCCTCCTGCACACCCCCCACTGGGGATGTGCCCCCAACCAAGGTACATGCCCTTGGCCAGAATCGAACCTGAGACCCTTCAGGCCATAGGCTGACGCTCTACCCACTGAGCAACACTGGTTAGGGCCTGATCCAATGTTTCTGAAAGGAGATCCCCCCGCAGGCCTTTGGTTAGATGCCACAGAAACAACTCTCCCAGTAAGAGGGGGGCCCTCCTCGGACACCCCCAGAGCCCGGCAGTGCCCTGGGCACGCTGACCACTGGGCTCTCCGAGGAGGGACGGCACCTCTGAGTCTCCCCAGAGGAAAGCTCCGACACGGTGCCCACACCTCCTTGTGCCAGCGCCACCTCCCCGCCTCCGTCTGCCCTGCAAGGCGCCCCTGTGCTCAGCGTCAACAAACATGTTGACTTACAGTAAGTCCTCTTGGCTCCAGGGCCGCTCGGCCTGAGAGCTGTGACATGGAATGCGCTGTGGCCGGGAACCCTGGCTGCGTCTGTGTGGGAGCCAGGGGTGCGACCTGACACCCCGCCGGGCTGGCTGGGCTGCAGCGGCTAAAACGGGCCGATGTGCTCAGAGCTATTTCTCGCCACAGGTTTCACCCTCCAGCGGGGCCTCCCACAGGACTGTGGGCACCGGGGCCCCATGTGGAGGGCGAACGAGAGAAAGGAAGAGGGATCTGGAGGCACACAAGCCAAAAGGGTAACAAGAGGTACGGCTGGTCCTGGCCGGTGTGGCTCAGTAGGTAGAGCACCGGCCTGTGGACTGAACGGTCCTGGGTTCGATTCCCGTCAAGGGCACAGGCTTAGTCCCCAGCAGGGGGCGTGCAGGAGGCATCCGACCCATGATTCTCTCTCTTCATTGATGTTTCTATCTCTTTCTCCCTCTCCCTTTCTGAAAAAAAGATTAAAAAAAAAAAAGGTTACTTTTGCATTGAGAAATTATAGCTCATTTCATGCAATTTCCCCCCATCCTGCTTAGCTGTATTTTCTAACTTTTCCCTAATGGTCATGTTTCATTCTGGGGGGAAAAAATTTAAAAAAAATAGAAAATATGTTTTTAAGTAAACATCACTAAAAGGGTGGCCCATAAAATACTTCATCCTTTCATTTGCGCTGGCTGGTTTGGCTCAGTGGATAGAGCATCGGCCTGTGGACTAAAGAGTCTTGGGTTCGATTCCCATCAAGGGCATATGCCCTGGTTGCAGGCTCTGTCCCCAGTGGGGGGCGTGCAGGAGGCATCCGACCCACCGTTCCCTCTCATCATTGATGTTTCTATCTCTCTCTCCCTCTCCCTTCCTCTCTGAAAAAAAAAAAAAAAATTAGGGAAAAAAGGTTACTTCTGCATTGAGAAATTATAGCTCATTTCATTCAATTCCCGCCCTCCCACCCCCACCCCCCTCCTCCTGCTTAGCTGCATTTTCTAACTTTTCCCTAATGGTCATGTTTCATTCTGGAAATAAATAAATAAATAAATAAAACATAAAAAATTATGTTTTTAAGTAAACATCGCTAAAAGGGTGGCCCATAAAATACTTCATCCTTTCCCCCCGGGGCAAGCTAACGCCGCCAGCTTCCCTCTTTTTCGGGCATAAATCACTGTTTGCTCTGTGTGGGCCGGTGAGTGCTATTTACAAGGCTATTTTAAAACCAACAAGCTTATTTTGGATGGTTCTGGCGGACTTAGAGGGAATTACGGGATTTGTCCCGGACGCAGCACCCGCTGTGATGGACGTGAGGAGAGGGCCCAGGTGCCTCCGGGCTCAGAGGAAGCGGGATCGAGGCTGTTCAGGGTCCCGGTGGGGTCCAGGGATCACGTTTTTTATATGTCAGTTAAACATCCAGTACCCCGGCCCGGTGTGGCTCAGTGGTGGAGCGTCGACCTATGAACCAGGAGGTCACGGTTTGATTCCTGGTCAGGGCATATGTTCAGGTTGCAGGCTCAACCCTCCAGTGGGGGGCGTGCAGAAGGCAGCTGATCAAAGGGCCTCTATTTTGTTTGTTTTAAACATATTTTATTGATTTTTTTTTTTTACAGAGAGGAAGAGAGAAGGATAGAGAGAAACATCGATGAGAGAGAAACATCAATCAGCTGCCTCCTGCACACCCACTACTGGGGATGTGCCCGCAACCAAGGTACATGCCCTTGACCAGAATCGAACCTGGGACCCTCCAGTCCTCAGACCTGGGACCCTTTAGTCCGCAGACCGACGCTCTATCCACTGAGCCAAACCAGTTTCAGAAAGGGTCTCTGTTTTCATTTTCTAACTCTCCTTTCCCCTCTGAAATCAATAAAAATATATTTAAAAAAAACCACACAAACAAACCAGTATTCCCGAAAGAGGCTAGACATGGGTCATACCTCAGTTTACTCTGCTTTCTCCAGAACTACCCTGTTTCCCCGGAAATAAGAGTGTCTTACATTAATTTTTTTCTCCCAAAGTTGCGCTAGGTCTTATTTTCAGGGGATGTCTTATCTTTCCATGCGCTAGGTCTTATTTTCCGAGGATGTCTTATTTTCGGGGAAACATGGTATTTGATTTGGGAAGGAGTTTGGTCTGAAGTATGACTCTCAGTGCTTGCCAGTGTGTGCTGAGTGCCTTGGTGAGGTCACCCATTTTGCAGAACAACAAGCACGATCTATACCATAAATGAGACGTGAGGAGTGACGTGTGTCCAAGCTGGTGCTCCGAGCACAGAGGTCCTGACCTCGCACGTTATGGCTGCACCGAAGCCTGGAGGAGACAGAGGGCGTGGGTGCGAATTCCCAGGCATTCCGTGTCCACAATCAGACAGTGTCCATTCTTTCGGTTCTATTGCTCATTCTGTGTCTGGGAATGATGGACTTGGGGGCCCCATGTTTCATTGAGAGTTTCTGTGTCCAGTGAGATGCAGATGCACCAGCATGAGTGGCTGGCCCTGCTGGCTGGCCCGGCTTAGGACACGTTGGGAGAATTTGGCAAGGATCAACCAGCTACAGAACACCGATGCCTCTCTACCTCTTGGAGAAGACTTCATAGACTAGGAAGCTGGTGCCTGAATGATAGCGACATAGATTTCCAGAATGTTCTGGGGCTAACTTGAGGGAGAACTGCCGGAGAGTTGCTCTCAGGGTGGCCGGGGAGGGAGTGTTTGACCTGTTTTGTCTGTGTGAGAACCACACGGGGAATCATGTTTTTTCTACATGTTCCAGGTAGTCTCGTATGCAGAGCTAATGGGGCGGCTGGGGATCTGGTGTGTTTAGAAGAATCATGGTACCTGAGGCTAAGGCAGTTTTTCAAAAGAGAACATTTAGTACCAGGCACTGTTCACCAGAGAAATAGGATCAAAGGCAACGTTAGTTTCCATATCTGGCCGGATATGGCCCATGGTGGGGGTTTGGTTTATGTAATAGGAGTTCCATCAGAATTGTTTATTCACTGTGGAGAACAGTATGGAGTTTCCTCAAAAACCTGAAAATGGAACTCCCATTCGACCCAGTAATCCCACTCCTAGGAATATATCTTAAGAAACTAGAAACATCAATCAGAAAGGAAATATGCACCCCTATGTTCATAGCAGCACAATCTACAATAGCTAGAATCTGGAAACAGCCTAGGTGCCCGTCAGCAGACGATTGGATCAAAAAACTATGGTACATATTACACAATGGAATACTATGCTGCCATAAAAAGGAAGGAGTTCTTATCATTTGCAGCGACCTGGATGGAATTGAAGAACATTATGCTGAGTGAAATAAGCCAGTCAATGAAGGAAAAACAACACAGGACCTCACTCATTTATGGATAATAAGGAACATTATAAACTGATGAACAAAAAGATAGATACAGAGACAGTAAAGCAACAAGCAAACTGTCAAATTACAGCGGGGAGGATAGGGAGATATGGGGGAGATAAGAGATCAACTGAAGGACTTGTATGCATGCAGGTGAGCAAAACCAGTGGACGAAAAACTCTGGAAGGGGAGAGTGCATGTATGGGAGTGGTGTGGGGCAATGGAAATATATGTACACATGTAATACCTTAATAAAACAAAAATGAAAAAAAAAAAACACAAAAAACCAAAATTGTTTATAAATTACTAGAAGTCTGATGCACGAAGATTTGTGCTAGAATGGGCCCTTCCTTTCCCTGGCTACCAGCATCACCTTCTGCTCCAGCTCCACCTTCCCACACTGCCCAGAGGCCCTGAGAGACCACCACCCACCATCTTTGTTGGATTAATTTGCATATCACTCCTGATTGGCTGGTGGGCGTGGTGGAGTAATGGCTAATTTGCATGTTCCTGTTTTATTAGGTAAGATTCTGCATTGGTGGTGGTCATGTGAACTCTGTTTTGATGTTGACGTACATGGCAAGTTTATAGGCTGCCAAAATTGCAAAAATAAACCTTAATTTGGGCCATTATACATTCAGAATTTGTGATAACTCAAATGTGATTAATGAACAGTCATCTTTGTCTACGTGGCTAGCTGTTTCTTCATAAAGAATACAAATTAATAGAACAAAAAAACTGATGAATGAGGTTTGAAATTAATGCAAGAAACTATTTCTTAGCACCCTCAAATATTTTGGAAGAGCTAATTATAAAAAAATTGCTATTGTTCTAAATAAATAAATGTGTATTGAATACTTGGCTGGTTACTGTTGGGGGAAGTTAAGGATTCTATATATATAAAAAGCTAATATGCAAAGTGAGTTCGAAGGGAAACCGGGAGTTTGAGCTCTCACTATGATGTGTGCTGACCACAAGGGGGTGGCATGGGACATGGAGGGTGGCCAGCAGTGGCAGCAGGGCACTGAGGGAGCAAGGGAAGAAGGAGGAGGGGAACACTGGCCAGGCCTAGGCACCCTACCGGTGCAAGAATTTTGTGCAACGGGTCTCTAGCATAAAGATAGACAAGATAGTTTGTGCTCTCAGCATTGAAAGCCAATGCCCTGGGCTCAATAAATTAGATGCAACACGGAATGACTTCAATACATCATTTTCACTTATAACCTTCTTAAAAGGGGATATTACATCATTTGTTTTCTTCTTGCACAACAAACCTCAACCCAACGAAGCACAATTTCCAATCCTGCCAATCAATGGACATTTTTAGCTTTCACAGATCAATAGGCAATCAGTAGTCTATGTCCAGTTCTCTTCTTGTCTGAGATCTTAGCGGCAGTAGAGGTTACTGACGATTTCCAACTTCTTGCTCCATTAGGCCCCCCGACTGCCTTCTCCTTCCTGGTTTCCATCCCCACCTCGGTGACGATGCATTTCCAGCCTCTTTCTAGCGTTCCTGCCTCCCGTGTCCAGGAAGGCGGCAGTGGGATTAGAGAGGAGAGCCTAGGAGAGACAATTTAGATGTTGATTGATGGTACTTGTGGACCAATCGAATGTGGAGCCAGTGTGGGTGGGAGGAGAGGACAGGCAGGATGGGAGCAGCCCACAGGAAGAAGGGGGCGCTGGAGCCAAGGGGTTAGGCTTGGGGTGCAAAGAGACGCAGCGAAATGTGGATGTGGAGATGTTTGGGAAGCAGCTGGACACACAGACCTGTGCTGATCGACTAAGTTATTCCATGAAACTAAAAGCATCACAACTGGAAATTTACGAAGTGTCATTCCTGCTAGAATAACAACATCTCTGAGCATAGAAAGATCTTTAAAAAATCATCTAGTCCAGCCCTACTTGGTTTGGCTCAGTGGATAGAGTGTCTGTCCGCAGACTGAAGGGTCCTGGGTTCAATTCCGGTCAGGGGCACGTACCTTAGTTGCGGGCTCCATTGCAGGTCCCAGTTGGGGCACATGCGGGAGGCAACTCATGGATGTGTTTTCTCTCTCTCTGTCTCTCCCCCTCCTTTCCACTCTCTCTAAAAGCCAACGGGAAAATGTCCTCGGGTGAGGATGAAGAACAATAACAACAATCATCTAGTCCAGTTGTCAATCGATGGCTTTGATCTTCCCTAGAAGTTTTCTGCTGACCTTCTGCCCTTGGGCCTCCCAGTTGGTGAGCTCTCTCTGTATTTAGAGTATTTTTGCTTTTCTGATTCACCGTCCAAGACTGTGGCCTCTTTTCCTCCCAGCATTAAGTTTCTCTGGCCTTTTTAACATAACATATTTTTGCTCAGTCCGCTGTTTACAGAAAACTCTTACTGACCAACTTTTTTTTTTTAATATATTTTATTGATTTTTTTACAGAGAGGAAGAGAGAGGGATAGAGAGCTAGAAACAGCGATGAGAGAGAAACATCGACCAGCTGCCTCCTGCACACCCCCTACTGGGGATGTGCCCGCAACCAATGTACATGCCCCTGACCGGAATCGAACCTGCGACCTTTCAGTCTGCAGACCGATGCTCTACCACTGAGCCAAACCTGTTTTGGCAAGTTCCCAACCTTTCTAATGCCTCGACCCTTTAATACAATTCCTCATGTGGAGGTGACCCCCAGCCATAACCTTATTTTCGTTGCTACTTCATAACTGTCATTGTGCTACTGTTTTGAATTGTAATGTAAATACCTGGGTTTTCCGATGGTCTTAGGTGACCCTGCTAGCAGTTGTAGAACCGCTGATGTGGAGCCTAAGACCATCGGAAAACACATCCGAAAATAATGTTACGGTTGGGGGCCACCACAATATGAGGAACTGTATTAAAGGGTCGCGGCATTAGAAAGGTTGAGAACCACTGCTCTAGACCAGCGTATTTTAACCGCTGTTCCGCAGCACACTAGTGTGCCGCGAGATGTTGCCTGTTGTGCCGTAGGTGCAGACAAGACAAGAATTTTATAATTTTTCACTATTTTGTTTACTTAATATTTCATAATAAAGTAATTATAAAATACTTTCTTTGTGTTTATTTGATTCCTATTCAAGAGAATTACTTTATATATAGTCAATATAGGCACAGAGTTAAATTTTTTAACATTTTCTAATGGTGGTGTGCCTCGTGATTTTTTTCATGAAACAAGTGTGCCTTTGCCCAAAAAAGGTTGAAAAACACTGCTCTAGACTTTGTAAGAGAAGCTTTGGGTTCATTGGGAAACAAAAGGTAAGAACTGGCTTAGCTCACAGCAACGGCCCTCTCTTGTCTCCGAGGTTCCTACTATCCTTGGGCTCCCCTAACTCTGAGGGGAGCTGGAAGCTGGACTTGTCTGTCCTACCTACCAGCCCAGAGATACCCAGGGGGTTACTTAGCCACGCAGAACGCTGGCCCCTAGAACGGAGATACTGACGGTATTCATCCCACAGGGTCATTGGGAGGATGGCATGGGAAATCCTCGGCGTCTCGGCCCTGCAGTGAGTTTTAGTAAATATTTGCTCTCCTTATTCCGATCCCAGGCACGCCCATCCCTCACAGAGGGCCGTCTCCAGCGGGGAAACATCATGGGGCCGAGGAAAGATGGCAGCAGCCGCATCTGAGGACAAAGAGAGGAAGTGACTGGGATCAGCCAGGTCTCAAAGCCTCAGAGAGGAAGCTGGAGCCCAGAGCCAGGAGCAGGCAGTCGGGGAGAGAATTACGGGAAGACGCAGCTTCCGGCCTGGCCTTAGGGAGCGAGAATGTGCTCATCGTCACTGCAGGCCTCTTTTAAAGGCTGGCTAAGGAGGCGATGGTTAAATCACATGGCTCCCAGGGCTGGTGCTTTCTTCTACGCCAGTGTTTTTCAACCTTTTTTGGGCAAAGGCACACTTGTTTCATGAAAAAAATCACGAGGCACACCACCATTAGAAAATGTTAAAAAATTTAACTCTGTGCCTATATTGACTATATATCAATATAAAGTAATTCTCTTGAATAGGAATCAAATAAACACAAAGAAAGTATTTTATAATTACTTTATTATGAAATATTAAGTAAACAAAATAGTGAAAAATTATAAAATTCTTGTCTTGTCTGCACCTACGGCACACCAGGCAACATCTCGCGGCACACTAGTGTGCCGCGGAACAGCGGTTGAAAAACGCTGTTCTACGCAGAAAACATCTGCCTTGCCCTAACCGGTTTGGCTCAGTGGATACAGTGTCGGCCTGCAGACTCAAGGGTCCCAGGTTCGATTCCGGTCAAGGCCATGGACCTTGGTTGCAGGCACATCCCCAATGGGGGGCGTGCAGGAGGCAGCTGATGGATGTCTCTCTCTCATTGATGTTTCTAACTCTCTATCCTTCTCCCTTCCTCTCTGTAAAAAAAAAACAAAAAACGAACCCAATAAAATACATTTTAAAAAATACGTCTGCCTTAACGTTGTAAGGTAAACAAGGTTTGTGAAGGAATTCTTGGATGCTTCGCCTATAGCAAGCACTCAAATGTGTTGAATGGCACATTATTTTTAAAAAAAATATATTTTATTGATTTTTTTTTTTACAGAGAGGAAGGGAGAGGGAGAGAGAGTTAGAAACATCGATGAGAGAGAATCATCGACCAGCTGCCTTCTGCACACTCCCCACAGGGGATGTGCCTGCAACCAAAATACATGCCCCTGACCGGAATCGAACCTGGGACCCTTGAGTCCAAAGGCCGATGCTCTATCCACTGAGCCAAACCGGCTTCGGCAGCACATTATTTTTTAAAGCTAAAAATACATGGTTGACATATTGGAGATCTTACCATGTGCTTCATATCATTATCTCATTCAGTCCTTTAAAGTTGGTGTTATTTTTTCCAATGAATTCTTTTTTTTTTTTTTTTTTTTTAGTTGATTTCAGAGATAGGAAGGAAGAGGGAAAAGAGACAGAAACATCAATGATGAGAGAGATTCAATGATTGGCTCCTCCTCCATGTCCCACACTGGAGACTGAGCGCACAGTCTGGGCATGTGCCTTTAACAGGAATCGAACCCGGGACCCTTCAGTCCGCAGACCAACACTCTATCCATTGAGCCACACCAGCAATGGCTCCAATGGACTCTTGAAGAAGCGGAAGTCTAGAGTGCAGTGGGTCCTTGGTGTCCTCAGGATGGATCTCTGTCCTCTCTCTGTTTGCACGTGTGAATGTTCATTGTTGGGTATTTTTAGAATATAACGCACCTGCCGTCGAAAGGCTAGCAGTGACTTCCAGAGGATCTCTAAATAGACTGGGCTGCTCAGGAACCAGGAGGGACGCATATGCTGAGCATCAGGGACCAGGGGAATGGTGTGGTGAGCCTCAGAGGAGGAGGAGGAGGAGGAGGGGTGAGGAAGAGGAGCTGAAGCCACCTGTGGCAGCAGACCCAGCGCCCTGGGGCAGAGCAGTCACAGGGAGACCGAAGGATGCTGGCCCCTCACACCCTGACCGCAGCCAATCCGTCCAGCCTCCCCTCTGATTCCCTCCCCTCCGGCCCTCCGGTCTCAATGCAGTCAACTCCGTTTGTTGCCCGAACATGCTACTTCTTTCTGCGCGTCTCTGTTGTCACACGTGATGCCCTCTGTCTGAAATGCCCTCTTCGCGGTCCCAGCTGGTTAGTGTGACGAGGCCACCATGTATTCAGTGCCCATTTCACAAAGATTATCGTTGCGGGCGGCGGGAATGGCACCAGGCAAGCATCGGACCGGTGGGGCCAGACCCAACCTGGGCTCAGCAACCTCGGTCCTGGGGTTCTGGGTGGGAGAGAAGTCAGAGCTGCGGTGGGTGCTTCTCCTTTTTCCGTCCCACATGGAAAGGGAGAAGGACAGGATCCTGAGTGGAGGAGCTGCGGATTAAGAGATAAAAGAAAGAAAGAGACAAGAGGCAGACAGAGATCCGAAAGCTGGGTGCCTGGTGGGAGGCTGCCACTCTGATGGAGGGACAGTCCCCACCCACCACAGACAGCAGGGCGCACTTATTGATTTCCAGAGGGGGGTTCAAGGTCAAAGGAGTTTTGGGTGTGCCCAGGTCCTATCCATTCCCTCATTCCTGGGATTTAGCATAGCAAGACCTGGGCAAGCCAAGGTCCTATTCGTTCCTCATTCCCAGCCCACGGATAAAGATAAGAAATCGGTACTGACCGCAGTCTCCCACATTTTGGGAGGCTGTTTCCGGGGAACGGCCATGCCAGTCACCTCGGACTCAGCTGACATTAATTTAAAGGTCATCCATGTGCATTCCCAGGGGCCCCCCTACACAGAGCCAAGACCCAAACTGAAAGAGGACATTGGCTGGGTGACCCCCAGAGGGAGAGAAAGAATTCCTGGAGAAAGGGGCCCAGGACACAGGTTCTGGGGTAAAGGATGGGCCCTGGGAGCTTGGGAGAGAGGAAGCCAATGGGAATGGGCCTGGGGCCGGCGGAGAGGGAGGGGGAGGGGGAGGGAAGGGGAAGTAGAGAGGGAAGGGAGAGGCACGGGGCCCTCCCTTCTAAGGGCTTTAAGGGGGAGATTTTAGGGGAGGTCCCAGGGGAAGATCGCAACAGACCCGTGGTCGGCAAACTGCGGCTCTCCAGCCACATGCGGCTCTTGGGCCCCTTGAGGGTGGCTCTTTCACAAAATACCAAAGCCTGGGCGAGTCTATCTTGAAGAAGTGGCGTTAGAAGACGTTTACGTTTTAAAAAAATGACTCCAAAGAAATGTCCATCGTTGTCTTGTTGATATTTGGCTCTGTGGACTGATGAGTTTGCCGACCACTGGGCTAGGACTGTTTAGCCATTTCCCAGGTGTCCTTTCAGGGCTGTGGTGCCCACTGCTTGGTTGGCAGGCACGAGGGCAGGGGTCGTTAGTCCATGCAGCTGGTCCTGCCATCAACTGTGGCTGGGTTCCTCGCTACTCTGGGCCTGGAGCTCAAACACAACAGAGGCTTCTGGTAGTCCATGGCTAGGCCTTCCCGCCCTGGTAAGCTCAGCTCCTGGCCCACAGTCCTTGCTCTGCTCAGGTCTGTGTAACCGCCAACAGCACCATCTCTGTTTCTTACAGCAACTCTGCATCATTTCCACTTCGTAGAGGGAGAAACAGAGGCCACGGAGGCTGTATGATAAACCCACAGCCATACAATTAGATCTAGAGATAGGATGTATGCTGTCTGATTTTAATGTCTATCGCTTTCTCTTTTTCCTATTCCTTTCAAAATTCCCAGTCACTTAAAAATATATATATATTTTTTTCTTGATTGATTTTTTTACAGAGAGGAAGAGAAAGGGATAGAGAGTTAGAAACATCGATGAGAGAGAATCATCTATCAGCTGCCTCTTGCACACCCCCCCCCCCTCCCACCGGGGATGTGCCCGCAACCAAGGTACATGCCCTTGACTGGAATCAAACCTGGGACCCTTGAGTCCATAGACTGATGCTCTATCCACTGAGCCAAACCAGTTTCAGCATCCCAGTCACTCTTTACGATGCAGCCTGAATATCATTTCATCTGAAAGGCCTTCATAGAATTCCTGAGGTAATTGCATATTCCTCCGTAATCTTGTAATACCCTATACCCATCTACAAAAACAGTATGTATTGCCCTAGCCATTTTGGCTCAGTGGAGAGAGCATTGGCCTGTGGACTCAAGGATCCCAGGTTCGATTCTGGTCAAGGGCACATGCCCTGGCTACGGGCTCGATCCCCAATGTGGGGCATGTAGGAGGCAGCTGACCAATGATTCTTTCACTATTGATGTTTCTCTCACTCTCCTTCTCTCTCCCACTTCCTCTCTTAAATAAACCATCACCACCACCACCACCACCACCACACACACACACACACACACACACCAGTATTTATTAAAGGTGAATTCTAATTATATGTCCGTATGTATTTATTAAGGGTGAATTCTAATTATATGTCTTGCTCTCCCAGGAAGGGTTTTATAAAGCGAGGAAGGGGATATATCTTTATGCATCTTTATTTTTTTTAATATATTTTATTGATTTTTTTTCACAGAGAGGAAGGGACAGGGATAGATATAGTTAGAAACATCGATGAGAGAGAATCATCGACCAGCTGCCTCCTGCACACCCCCTACTAGGGATGTGCCCACAACCAATGTATATGCCCTTGACCGGAATCGAACCTGGGACCTTTCAGTCCGCAGATCCGACGCTCTTTCCACTGAGCCAAACCGGTTTCGGCTTTATACATCTTTGTAATCATATCCGCTCTGTCCTCCCTCTTCCGACTAAGCCTCCCGTCTTGCTCGTCACATAATATGCTCTTAATAAATTAGGATTGAATTAATGCATAAACTAATTAACACGAAGGGGCGCATCTGTGAAGCTGTGAACTTCCTCCTCTTTGCCAGATTATCGATTCTGCCGGTACGTGTGTTCCCTGCCCGCAGCCCACACTAGCGTGCCGGGCATCAGCCAGATGGCTAGCCATGGAGGGGGCTGTCCTGGGCACCCACAGCCGTTTTCCCTGCCTAGGGGCGGGGAGGATGGGAGGCCACCCCAGGCCTGGCTGCCTCCTCTGTGGCCCCAGCCCCTGGGGCTAGGAATCTCAGAATGCTTGCATTCCTGGATTAACCCTTCAGGATCTGACCTGGGCAATTCTATTTTGAAGAAGTGTCTATTTTATTCTTTAAAAGATATTTTTATTGCCAAAGCCAGTTCGGCTCAGTGGATAGAGCGTCGGCCTGCAGACTGAAGGGTCCCAGGTTTGATTCCGGTCAAGGGCATGTATCTTGGTTGCGGGCACATCCCCAGTGGGGGGCGTGCAAAAGGCGATCGATGTTTCTCTCTCAGCGATGTTTCTAACTCTCTATTTCTCTCCCTTCCTCTCTGTAAAAAAATCAATAAAATATATTTTAAAAAATATATATTTAAAAAATATGTCTTTATTGATTTCAGAGAGGAAAGGAGAGGCAGAGTCAAAAACATCAATGATGAGAGAGAGTCATTGATCCAATCCCTCCTGCAGGCCCCACACTGAAGACTGAGCCTGCAACCCGGGCATGGGCCCTGACCGGGAATCGAACCGTGACCTCCTGGTTCATAGGTTGAGGCTCAACCACTGAGCCACACTAGCCGGGCCAACCCCATTTTAAGGCATTTGCTGAGTCACCGTCCTTCAGCATCATTCAGAGCAGACAGGTTGGGAGTGCGGCGGCCGCTCTGAGGGACACTTTCTCCAAATGCCTGCTGTCACCTGCCCGCCAGGTCACGTTGTAATAAACCGCAGGCAGAGCGGCTCAACCTCTCGGAGGCTCGCCCACCTCTCCTGTCCATCAGCCCCTGATCTCTCTGTCTGTCTGACCCGTCGTCCTTTAGACTCCACTCGCCTCTCCTCCTTCAGAACAGGATGTGGCCTGTTTCCAGAACAGTCGTCTGAGAGTGAGATGATTGGATAAGGAAGTGAGCCGGCCTCCAGCTCCGAAAGGGTTAACACCTCTTCCCCCGTGAGACTGACCCAGACTGAGCTGCCACCCAGGGGCAGAGGGTGACACATCTAAACGCAAACAGCGCCCCCTACCCCAGCCCCCCAGTCCCAAACAGGCGTTTCCGCTAGTGTGTTGGCCATAATGTGCAATGGCAGTAAGTCTTTGAATTTTGATTCTCAAAGCTGTCCTGTTAGGGGCAGAAATAGAATATTGGGGACTAGCTATGGTTATGGGAACTATCTTTTTTTTTTTTTTTTTTAATATTTTTATTGATTTTTCTACAGAGAGGAAGGGAGAGAAATAGAGAGTTATAAACACCGATGAGAGAGAATCATCGACCCGCTGCCTCTTGCACGCCCCCTACTGGGGATGTGCCCACAACCAAGGTACATGCCCTTGACCGGAATTGAACCTGGGACCCTTCAGACTGTAGGTCGATGCTCTATCCGCTGAGCCAAACCAGTTTCAGCTGTTTCTAATTCTTAAATATTTTAAAAAAAAATATATTTTATTGATTTTTCACAGAGAGGAAAAGAGAGGGATAGAGAGCTAGAAACATCGATGAGAGAGAAACATCGACCAGCTGCCTCCTGCACGCCCCCTACTGGGGATGTGCCCACAACCAAGGTACACGCCCTTGACCGGAATCGAACCTGGGACCCTTCAGTCTGTAGGCCGATGCTCTATCCACTGAGCCGGTTTTGGCGGTTATGGGAAATATTAATCACGCTTTGTTCACCACGATGGCCTGGTTCTGGTTTCAGAAAGGACTTCCCGGCCTGGCTGGGAATTGTGTGGCCCTGGCACCTGGGAGTCCACCTTGGAATGCGGTCCTTTTCATTCAAGAACGGCCTGGTATGGCGGGAAGATGGACAGGCTCGGTGCCCTGACAATGGAGTGTCCTCCATCCCAGCCTGCACTGCCCGCGTCTCCGTGCCTGTAATCCCTGCTTCCCCACGTGACCTTTGTCCTCCTGCCCAAAACAAGCAGCTGGCGTGCGGTGGGGTGCAGAGCAGATTTCGGGGGGTGGCCCACTGCTCCCCATGTTGCTCGCAGCATTGGAATCAGCGCTCATCGAGGATTCGGCCCTGTCTCTGCTCAGTTGGCTCAGGTAGTGACAGGCAGCCCGGACCCACTGGCTGTCTGGTTTCGGTTCTGCAAGGAGCACAGCCTCCTTCCCGGAGTGACCATCTGTCGCGGCTGATGTCTTTGTTCCGGTGTCATCCTGTCCGGGTCTGCGTGCGTCGCGGACGTACGTGTCCAGGGGAAAGGCAGAAGTGTCCTATTCTCGGCCTTCTCCTCCTCCTCCTCCTCCTCCTCCTCCTCCGGCTCCAGCTGACCGAGAAGACGCCTGGGCCCTTGTCCGGGTGCGAGTCCCTGTGCCTGGGAGGGTGCTGTCTGTATATCTGGGCGTGGAGAGAAACGCAGAGAGGAAAGGAGAGGGAGAGTCAGAAACATCAATGATGAGAGAGAACCATGGATCCGCTCCCTCCTGCACGCCCCACACTGGGGACCGAGCCTACAACCCGGGCATGTGCCCTGACCGGGAATCGAACCGTGACCTCCTGTCCTGGTTCATAGGTTGATGCTCAACCACTGAGCTACACTGGCCGGCCAACCCCATTTTAGGGCATTTTCTGGGTCACCGTCCATCTGCATCATTCAGTGCAGACATGCTGGGAGTGCGGCGGGCAGGCCATTCGGCAGACGTGGGCAAATAAATGGGGATCCGGTCAAGCCAAGCCAACCCAGGCCCAGGCCCAGGCCCAGGCCCAGCAGGGTAGGCTGCTGCTGGGAATTACAGCAGGTCCATCCAGGGGAGCCCCTGTCAATGGAAGGGCAGGCTCCCCACAGAGGCCCTGTGAGGGCCCAGGAGCTCTCCAGAGCTGCGTGTTTTTCTGGCTAAAGACATATATGTAAACGGCCATGGAGGAGCCATTCACTGATTCACAGATGAGTATGAATCAGCTCAAGTGAATAAGTGATTAATACCTATTGTGAACTAGCAGAGCCCAAAGACGATAGAGCCTGATGGAATGAGACTCAATATATTTTTTTTAAAAATATATTTTATTGATTTTTCACAGAGAGGAAGAGAGAGGGATAGAGAGTTAGAAACATTGATGAGAGAGAATCATCAATCAGCTGCCTCTTGCACACCCCCCACTGGGCATGTGCCCGCAACCAAGGTACATGCCCTTGCCCAGAATTGAACCCGGGACCTTTCAGTCCGCAGGCCGACGCTCTATCCACTGAGCCAAACCGGTCCCGGCTGAGACTCAATATTTTGTCAGCCCGGCTGGTGTGGCTCAGTGGTTGAGCGTCCAACTGTGAACCAGGAGGCCACAGTTCGATTCCCGGTCAGGGCGTGTGCCTGGGTTGTGGGCCCGATCCCAGTAGGGGATGTGTAGGAGGCAGCCGATCAGTGATTCTCTCTCACCATGGATGTTTCTATCTCTCCCCTCCTCTCCCTTCCTCTCTGAAATCAATAGAACTATATTTAAAAAAACATTTAGCCTATGCCATGGCAAGATTTCCAGGTAGATGCGTGGCATCTCATCTGGATGTGGCTTCTTCTATTGTTCTGTCACCGGGAAAGAAGAAAGGAGGCGGGGATTGGTTTCCCAGATCCCTCGTACCCGCCATCCCAGGAGCCCTGCGATGAAACGGCTGCCACCCCCCCTGTACAGATGAGGCGACCGGGCTTGGGGAGACCAAGAGGACTGTCCAAGGACTGACAGCCAGGATGGACCCAAATCCTGTCACCTTACCACTGGGGATGAGAAATTAAAAGAAAAAAAATATATATTTTTATTGATTTTTTACAGAGAGGAAGGGAGAGGGTAGAGAGCTAGAAACATTGATGAGAGAGAAACATTGATCAGCTGCCTCTTGCACACCCCCTTACCGGGGATGTGCCTGCAACCAAGGTACATGCCCTTGACCAGAATCGAACCTGGGACCCTTCAGTCTGCAGGCTGACGCTCTATCCACTGAGCCAAACCGGTTTCGACAGGGGTGAGAAATTTAAAGGAAAAGCGTGGCTTGTTCTCGAAAGAGCTGGGAGAATTGGCAAAGATTGTGAAAATGATGATAAACAGGGGATTGAGGCTGGTGGTGACCATTTTATTTATTTATTTATTTTTATACATTTTTATTGATTTCAGAGAGGGAGGGAGAGAGAGGAACATCAATGATGAGAGAGAATCATTGATTGGCTGCCTCCTGCACACCCCACACTGGGGATGGAGCCTGCAGCCTGGGCGTGTGCCCTGGCCGGAAATTGAATCATGACCTTCTGGTTCATAGGTCAATGCTCAACCACTGAGCCACGCTGGAGGGCGGTGATGACCATTTTAAATGCTACCTGCTAGGCACCCCGCTAAGCCCTTTGCATTTATTACTTTATTGAACCCCTTTAAAAGCTTGTGAGATGTCCTGAATCTCTTTTTGCAAATTAAAAAATATCAAGGCAGTAACTGTGTAGTTGTGTCAGGATTTGAACTCAGCTCTCTCTGATGACAAAGCCTGTGTTCCTGGCCCCACCACTGACCCTTCTGCTGGAGTGGGGCCCGACAAACCTCCCCACTGAGTCCTGATGCCCGGTGGTCCTGAAGGGACAAACTCCATTAAGGGTCTAAAATATTGCCATCGCTGGTTTGGCTTAGTGAGTAGAGCATCGGCCTGGGGACTGACGGGTCCCGGGTTTGATACCGGTCAAGGGAACATACAGGCTGGATCCCCAGTGAGGGGTGTGCAGGAGGCAACCAATCAATGATTCTCTCTCACCACTGATGTTTCTACAATATCTCTCTGTCTCCCTTTTCCTTCCTCTCTGAAATCAATAAAAATATATAAAAAAAATAAAATAAACATTAGCTAGAAAAGCATAGAGTTAAATCTAGAAATATATACTTTCTCGATCTTCTCTGTATTGTTTTGTAAACAGAGATGCACAGTCTTGTTTAGCTAACTTGATGGGTTACGGTTGAGGTAAGGAAAGATGACTGAACCCTATTCAGCTCTATTCCAAGGAGAATCTGACCAAGGACTTTTGAGACCTCTGGGCGCTGAGGGATGGAAGTCTATAGCCAGGAAGCCAGGAGGAGGCTAGAGTGCTGAGATGCAATGCATTCCTTCCCACCATTTCCCAGAGATGGGGCTGGAACCGAACCCAGGGCATTTTATTTGGGAGAAGCAAATCAAATGCTTGGATAGAACACGGAATGGTATTAACGTATAGTATTTTTAAAATATATATACATATATTATTGATTTTTTACAGAGAGGAAAAGAGAGGGATAAAGAGCTAGAAACATCGATGAGAGAGAAACAGCCACCAGCTGCCTCCTGCACATCCCCCCACTGGGCATGTGCCCGCAACCAAGATAAATGCCCTTGACTGGAATCGAACCCGGGACCCTTCAGTCTGCAGGCCGATGCTCTATCCACTGAGCCAAACTGGATTCAGCTTAATGTATAGTATTAAGCGAGGACAAACTATGTAGCTCCATGGAACGGGACAAGGAAAGTGCTCATATTGGTAGGAGCATCACAGCGATTAGCTGGCTGAATTTAAAGCCTTTTTAAAGAAGCAGGGCAATATTTATCATCGCTTGCTTGCTGCCCGGGCCCTCAGCGGGATGTTTTGCTGGATCCCTCTCTGTCACAATGTGCTAGAATAAGAGACCATCCAGGGGTACATGTGGCACGCATCCCCCTGTCATTCCCTCCCTCCCAGCCCTATTATCTACTCTTAATGCCTTTGGAAATCTCTACCGTGGTCCCCTGACAAACCAATGCTTTGGCGCTTTGGATTTTTTTAATGTTTGCCACGACGGTTGAAAGATTGCTGACCCCAAGGGACAGGGCATCCTGGATTCTGCGGAAAAGTAGGCCACCGCGGCAGGAGGGGGCCTGGTCCCCGGCCTCCGGAGCAGGGGAGCAGGTCATGCGAGCCGGGCCCGTGCCCAGTGCTGGCCACGCTGTCCCTGTCACTGGGGTTGGGAGCAGCCGGTGCCAGGTGGGCGAGGAGCGAGCGGCTGTGCTCTCTCGAAGGTGGCCAGATGGCAGGGAGCTGCCTGCTGGGCACGGGCATGGCCAGCCCAGGCATGGGCACTCTTTGCTGGAATGTGCTCCTGCGATCGGGGCGCCAGGTGACGCGGGTCATCTTCCGCTTCCAGCCAAGTCGCAGGGCCGCGGGAGGACCCCGCCACCTGGCCGAGGCCCGTCGGCGAGCGGCTGGGCTGGAAGCCGGGGCCCAGAGAACAAAACCCCTTTCTGGTCTGGTCCTCACGGGCCCCTCCCAGCCGGCCGGCCGGCCCCGGGCAGGAGCCTGGCCACCTGCTGGCCTCGGAGGGCTGGACTGGACGTCCATGTGCAGGCTGAAGCTCTGGCGGACCCGGAGGTAGCTGCCCTCACTCCACCTGCCCCCTGCCCGGCTCAGTCCCTTGTCCCCGCCATCTGTTTCCTTGTGCCGCTGATGGGTTTAGCTTGTGAGTCGCCGTAGATGTAGCAGGGCTTGAATCCAATGGCTTCACAGGGAAAGACAGTTGCATGTAAACAGAACAGCCTAGAAAAGAGAAGGTGGTGTGAAGAGAAGGAATGACAGGTGCTGCCCCACGGAGGGAACAGCTCTATGGGCCGGGAATCAGCTCAAACCAGGAAAGGGAGGGTTTCGGAAAGATCTGCCTGCAGCCCGTTCACCACCCTCAGCAGCCTGTTACTTCCGTGGCTGGCATCAGAGTCAGAGAACTGGATGAGTATCATTAAAAAAATATTATTAAAAAAATACATTTTATTGATTTCAGAAAGGAAGGGAGGAGAGAAAGAGAGAGAGAGAAAAAAACATCAATGAGGAGAGAGAGTATCATTGATTGGCTGCCTCTTGCATGCCCAACCCTGGGTATCAAGCAATATGTGTGCCCCAACCAGGAATCAAACCTGTGACCTTGTGGCTCATAGATCCATGCTCAACCACTGAGCCACGCCAGCCAGGCAGAAGGATTGGTATTCTAAGAATGACAAAATCTTGACCCAAAGGAAAGAGATCCTGGTTGGGTTAAATTGAACAGCCCGAACCCCGGTGGGCAGAGTTCAGCACCTATGAGGGCCCTCAGGTGTGCATGGGCCTGGATTGGGGTGGGAGGAGTCCGGTCTCCCATGGAAGAAATGGGCCTGGCATTCCGGAGGGTGGCTATGCTGTGGGTGGTGGCGGTGGTGGAACAACCATTGGACTGGCACCTCCCTCTCAGCGTCTCCATTCTCAATCCATAAAGTAAGCATTCTGGAGGTCTCGGTTCGATTCCCGGTCAGGGCACAGGCCTGGGTTGCAGGCTCGATCCCCAGTAGGGGGCGAGCAGGAGGCAGCTAATGAATGATTCTCTTATCATTGATGTCTCTCTCTCTCTCCCATTCCCTCTTCCGCTATGAAATCAATAATATATCTATAATAATAAAAGCATAATATGCTAATTAGATTTGATGACCTTCCAGATGAAGCCTGGGCTTCGAGGGAAGCCTGGGTCCCGGATGCCAGAGGGAAGCTGGTGCCAGCAGCTAGGGGAAGGAAGGCCTACTCTTGCACGAATTCGTGCATCGGGCCTCTAGTATGTATGTATGTATGTGTATGTATATTGAAGTCCACAGATTTCTCTATCACCTGGGAGCCACCATCCTGAACCAGGAGAAGTGTCCAGGAATCCTGATCAGGTGCCATCTACCCAGAGATGCCATCGGAGTGGGCCCTAGAGGAATTTGAGCCTCAAAAGATCGTCCCATGACCTTGGACCTGGCGGTCTGTCTTGAAAGGAAGGGGGGAGGGTGAGTGAAGGTAAACTCCAGGAGCGGGGTCCTCTGGGTGGCTCTCGGTGCTGACCCCAGCCAGGCCCAGCCTGGAGGGCTGGTGGCGATGATGGCAAGCTCGGAACTTGGTCCTGGGCCAGGGAACAGAGCCGGGTGCCATTCCCGGGAAACCAGCCTCCACCAGCTGCTCCTGGAACAGCATTTCAATCCGGTTACACTCAGTCCTCGCACTTGATAGAAGCAGTTGTCTTCCCAAAGCATTCCAGACGCAATGTAAGTACACTTTCCCCGAACCATACAGGCCCTCTCCAAGCCGGGATGGACCCGTCTTTCTCTGGGGTCTCCCTGTCACCTCGTTTTGCTTGTCTCTTTGCTGGGACACACACACACACACACACAGTATTTCGTGAAGAGATCAGAAAGCTGAACTGCGAGATTAGCATAAGAGCCCGTGACTCACTGACTCGCAGGCTGTGTATCAGATTAACATTGGATTTGAGTTAATCGTGTTAATTTCAAGGGGGAACACAACACAACTGCAGACTCCGCGGTGCTGCTTACACTGAGACGCTCTGAAATGTCTCTTATTTTTAGCAAGAGCCACAAAACATCTCATTCTGAACGAATGTGAAAACCGAGGAAGGGCTGTATGACTCAGCGCCATCACGCCCTTTAAGAGGCTTTGGCATTTTCTTTAGTTTTGTAAGTGTTTTTGGAAAGAGAAAAAAATATTACATTGCACCCGTATCCACATAGACACACGCCTCATCAGGCCCTCTTCGGATATTCACCACTCCCTGTAACTCAGTGTGAGGTGCTCCCGTCTGAACGCCTCTCACAGGGATATTAATCACAGAATTATCACAACCAGCTGGCAATTAGTTAGCTTTATTGAAGAGACTGCATAGTGGAAAGTCTCAAATACTTGTATACACATGCACACTTTATTTACTATTTATTATTCACTTGCATTTGTTCATTCATTTACCTACCATGCGTCTGGCACCATAAAGGCGAGTTTAAGAAGACCGCCTTCTAGAAGTGGAGGTGAACAGGGAGGGGTTCAACACGGTTAAGTGGCACAGTAGAAGGAAGGGCACAGGACTGTGGTAGCAGAGAGGAGCATCGAGAGCACCTGGGAGAAATCGGAAAGACAGCATTGGAAACACGAAGAAAAGCCAATAGTAAAATATCTACAGCAAGCATGTCAAACTCGCGGCCCGAGGGCCACATGCCTCATTTATTTGGCCCGTGTTAGCCTTTGAGTTTGACATGCTTGATCTATAGGTTTTATTTATTTTTTTAAAAATACATTTTATTGATTTTTACAGAGAGGAAGGGAGAGGGTTAGAGAGTTAGAAACATCAGTGAGATGTCCCAAGCACATCCTAGACATTCAGCTCTTCCTTGGATTCCAAGATATATCTCAGGCTCTTCCCAATAAATTTCTCTTTTTTGCTTCATCTTAACGGTGTTTGTGTTTTGTGACCAAAGAATGTCAATGGACTCAACCAGTTTTGTAGGTTGGTGGCACTTTGGCTGGGACTGTACATGCAATAGATCTGACCTAGTCAGCGGTGTGCTGGAAGTGGCTTACATACTTTCAAGAAAGAAACTCACTACAGACTGATTCATACGCCTTTCAGCATAACGATTATTTTTTTAAAAAAATATATATTTTATTGATTTTTCACAGAGAGGAAGAGAGAGGGATAGAGAGTCAGAAACATTGAGGATGTGTCCGCAACCAAGGTACATGCCCTTGACTGGAATTGAACCCCGGACCCTTCAGTCGGCAGGCCGATGCTCTATCCACTGAGCCAAACCGGTTTCAGCCAGCATAACGATTATTGCTTGTCTCATTTTTGATTCTTATAAGTATATTTCCAGGAGGACATGATCTCACTCATCCGGGGGAAATGGTGAACAATATAGACGAATGGACAAGAACAGACCCAGAGATAAGGAGCCATGGGTCAGACTGTCGGACCTCAGAGGGAGGGTGGGGATAAAAGGAAGAGATCAACCAAAGGACTAGTGTGCACACATATGAGCCTAACCAGTGGTCAAGGATAATAGGGGGGTGGGGATATGAATGGGGGTGGGGGGTGGGGGATTGGAATGGGGGGTTGAGGACAAATATGTGATACCTTAATCTAGGGGTGTCGAACTCAATCAGAGAAGGGGCCAAAATCTAAAATCCAGCCTAAATCGCGGGCCGAATGGTTTACTGAACAGTCATAAACTGACAATGTCATAAACTGACAGCGGAGTGCAGTGATGACAGCGCAGTGCGGGCCACATTGCAAGGCCTGGCTGGCTGGATTTGGCCCGCGGGCCTTGTGTTTGACACATGTGCCTTAATCAATAAAGAAAATTTAAAAAAAGAATCTATCTCTTGTGCATTTCTTTCCAACTCCGTGTTCATAAAGAGATCTTGAAACTGGCCATCATGGGAGTATTTGCATCTAAGAAATCAGAAAATGTTGTATATCAAGAATTCCCGCCCCCTGGAGAGCCAGAGGTTTAACATTTACCAGCTCATCCCTGAGCCTTGTCCGGCGTTAGGATACAATGAGGGTGTCCCAGGGGAGTCGGCTCTGTTGGAATGAGGCGGGGAGAAGAGACAGCCCTCACACATAACAACAGAACTCCAGATCCTTACAACTCCCTTCGTAGTGGCTGCCTTCGAGTAGTCTTTCCAGCTCACGGCGAGAACTGTTCCCTCCACACGGCTGCCTCGAGCGACCATGAGCTCTTCCCATCCCAGTCATTGGAACAGGAGCGATCACATGATCCTAGGCGGACCAATCAGATCCTCTCCCTGGGACCGTGAAGCTAGGATTCCAAAATTCCCCGTTCAAGATGGAAGAATGAGCAAAGTATTTATTTTTACTCCATCCCGAGACGCCAAAAGAATACATAGGGATAACTCCACCACGATGAAGAGAACCATCAGCAGACAAGACATTTCAACAAATTTCTGGAGAGAATGAAGAGGGTGTGGAGCTTATTGACAGACAAAACAGGATGCATGAGCCCAGACAGCTCAGGAGACAGCCGAGGCCCACGTGCCCACAGAGGCTGGAAATGCTTCAAGCTCCGTTTGTTGGTACAAGATTGTACTTACTGCTGAAACCGGTTTGGCTCAGTGGTAGAGTGATGGTCTGCGGACTGAAAGGTCCCGGGTTTGATTCCGGTCAAGGGCATTTACATTGGTTGTGGGCACATCCCTGGTGGGGGGTGTGCAGGAGGCAGCTGGTCGATGTTTCTCTCTCATCGACATTTCTAGCTCTCTATTTCTCTCCCTTCCTCTTTGCAAAAAAATCAATAAAACATATTAAAAAAAAAAAAAAAGATTGTACTTACTACATGGCAGCACCAGTTGCTTCTCCAGCCTTCTCTCCCCTCTCCTCTCCATCATCCCTAGCAAGGCAGCCCAATTCTGCCCCGACCAGTGAAACCAAAGGGGGCCCAGCCCAGAGAGGATGAGGCTGCTGGGTGGATGTCACTGCCCAGAGTAAAGACCTCCCCTTCTTGGGTTTGGAGGGCCTCTTCCCCCCAATCCAGTACTCACCTTGCCAGCTCCTCCTTTGCTTATTCTGAAATGAAGCTTGCCCATCGTCGGGTCCCGCTCCTCTCTAAACATTTCCCAATGCTTCTGTGTGTGTGAAAGAGCAGAAGGACAGACATGGACATACAACCGCAAAGGAAACCCACCTCACAACCTAGAAACAAACCCAGCTGCCCCCATCATTCCCTACGAGCAGACAAGCAACGTTATCCAGGCCTCAGAGTGACGCAAGTAGCACGAAAAGCAGACAACACAGAATGACACGCAATGAACGGACCCGGAAAAAAAGGGAGGACATGAAAGGGATACAAGAGAAAAATTGATAATCAAAGAAAGGCCCGCCACAAACGTTTCATTGGCATCCAACGGGAGATGTCAAACCTGTGCCATCCACACAGCAAGAATAGGACGCTATGAGAAAGGAACAGAGCCCACACACAAGCAGTGGCACAGGAAACAAGAAATGTGTTAACCGTATGACAAAGTGAAATTCTAATGCAGACGAGGCAGGGTTTTCTCTGTTTGGGAGGGAACTAAGGGACATTATATTGTTTTATGTTTATTTTTGAAAATATATTCTTATTGATTGAAGAGAGAGAGAGAGAAATAGAAACATCAACGATGAGAGAGAATCATTGATCGGCTGCCTCCTGCACGCCCCTTACTGGGGATTGAGCTCGCAATCTGAGCATGTGTCCTTGACTGGAAGTGAATATGGGGCCACTCCAGCCGGCAGGTTGACGCTCTATCTACTGAGCCACACCAGCTAGGGCCTAAGGGACATTTTAAAACTCAGAAGCTGGCTTGACTGTCTCACCACCATGGGAAAGCAGCAGCTGGGCAAGCCGACCTTCAGAGAAGAGAGAAAAGGCCGAGTAAAGAAAAACACAGGAAAACAGAGCAAAGAACCGCTGGACCCCTGATTTCTTTCATCCCCACTGACCCAGGGGTTCTGGGAGACACCCCAGTAACTTTAAAAAAATTAATATGCTATATATATTTTTATTGATTTAGAGAGATAGAGTTAGAAACATACAAGAGAGGAGGAGAGAGAAACGTAGTGGGAATCGAGCCCACAACCAAGGTACATGCCCTTGATCAGAATTGAACCCGCGACCCTTCAGTCTGAGGGCAGATGCTCTAATCCCCCCTCTTGATTCAAACTAGGCCAAGTTGGTTGTTGTTAGGAGACAAAAGAGTCTTAACTAAAACAGCAGGGCTGGCCACCGGAAGGCGATGCGGCCGGAAGGCCCTTAGGATGGACCGTAGCTACACGGAGGCTCAGAGAGGCCTCCATGCCCGTGGGAACCCGTGCCCTTGCGCCCACGTTGACTTTCCCTCCATCTTACACCAGCATTCCGATCGCGGAGTTGGACAGCAGCTGCCCCACACGCAGTGTTTCCTGCGTTGACATTTATTTTCTTAACGTCTCGAAAGAAAGATGGGGCTCAGGCTGCCAAGTCTCTAAGCACCTTATAATAACCTATTCAGACATCATGCGGAAGGATTGATTTGGCCATTCCACACGGTAATACGGTAGCAAACAAACTAACCTACCTTCTCCTCCAGCCAAAGCAGCTACATGGGACCGTGGCTCTACCTGAAAATAATACATTTTTATGCTCGAAGGCAGACTTGGGGGGAAAAAAAAGCAAAAAACACACACACAAGTCTAAGCAGAAGGAGTCTCAAATAAGCGATTTAAATAGCAGGCCATTACATCAGCTTCTAATTTACTTCCTTCCTCCTCAAAGACTTTCCCCTACATGTCCTTCCTTCACAAGACCCTCCCGAAGGCTCTGGAAACGGACAAGGGAGCTTTGGTGTGCTCTGATCTGGGAAGGACATACATGGCCATGGCATGACGCCGCAGAAGAGCTTTGGTGGGGAAAAAAGAAGAAGAAAAAATTCATCAAGAAAATGGGGATCTGCCCAGCTGGTGTGGCTCAGTGGTTGAGCATCCACCTATGAACCAGGTCACAGTTCCATTCCCTGCCAAGGGCACATGCCAGCAGGGCTCCATCCCCAGTAGGGGGCCTGTAGGAGGCAGCCAATCCATGATTCTCTCTCATCATTGATGTTTCTTTCTCTCTCTCTCCCTCTCTGAAATCAATAAAAATATGTATTTTTTTTTTTAAAAAAAGAGAGAAAAAAATGGAGATCTCACAATGAAAGACAAAATGAATTTCAGAGAAAGGTTCGGATAACAGAGAAAAGGCCTTTCTGGCCCCCAAACTGGCATTGCCTGTGTCCACTGCACCATCATTAAAAATATATATATATATACTTTATTGATTTTTTACAGAGAGGAATAGAGAGTTAGAAACATTGATGAGAGAGAATCATCCATCAGCTGCCTCTTGCACACCCCCTACCGGGGATGTGCCCGCAACCAAGGCACATGCCCTTGACTGGAATCGAACCCGGGACCTTTCAGTCTGCAGGCCGACGCTCTATCCACTGAGCCAAACCGGTTTCGGCCACAATGCACCATCATTTTATTTTTCTTTGTTGACGTTGACCTTGTTGGCTTGTTTGGATTCTGAGCTCGAGGCCAGCCGCCTCCTCAGCCCAGACACAGCCCCTGCCTTCGCTGTTCAACCCAAAACCGATCGGGAAGAGAAGAGGGAACACCTCCCACCCACGTGGCACCGGACACAAAGGGGCATCGCGCCTCTCGGTGCCAGCTCTTGGCTTCGGCTGGGCCAGTGG
This sequence comes from Pipistrellus hanaki, assembly GCF_964339955.1. Lineage (NCBI taxonomy): Eukaryota > Metazoa > Chordata > Mammalia > Chiroptera > Vespertilionidae > Pipistrellus > Pipistrellus hanaki. Next base: position 10,613,592 of record NC_140522.1, on the reverse strand, counting down.
GACACCGCCGGCATGGCTGTGCCAGGGCGAGGGAGCCATGGGCAGAGGCTGGGCCGCGGAAACCACCGATGTCAAGGCTCAGAGTCCTGGGGTGGCTGGCCTCCTGCTGCCCACGTGGAGGCTGGAGGTGGTGGGCGCCTCCTTGCCCAGCACCGGCTGCCAGCACGGCTGGAGGGCCGGGAGCTGTCACCAGCCGTGGCTCCAGCAGGAGCTTGGTCAGGGATCAGCATCGTCTGCTTCTGGAGACTGAACAAGGCGGTTTGGATGAACCCCTCTGGTTCTCATGGGTACCCCTGCCCTGAGCCTGGCCCGTGAGGAGAGGCAGAGGTGTGGGTTGTGCCCAGATCCATCCTTCAGAGAGAGAGAGAGAGAGAGAGAGAGAGAGAGAGAGAGAGAGAGAGAGAGAGAGACAGAGACACTGGCGCTTCTTGTGGCATCTCACCCGGAGGGGAAAGGCCAAGATAAATGATGGTTTCAAGGTCGTTAGCTCCCCGCGCACAGCCTGCTCTCTCTGCCAGAGGACCCGCGCGGAGGTTATAAATGCTTTGCGGGCTGGACCAGGGGAGTCCTTTCTTGGATCTGAGACCCCAAGACCTGCTGCCAGGGGCAGATCTGGACCCCGGGGCTGCGGCGTGTGCCTTCTCTCGCTGCACATGCTCGCTCTGGACGCGTCTGAGCTGCAGAAGGCCGGGCACCCCCTCCTGGACACTCTCAGGCCCCTGTCCTAGGTGACTGGCTTTTGGCCTGCTGGGGGCCGTTAAACCTCCAGGCCAGAATTTCAGGCAAGCAGCTCTCCTTGTGTCTCCTGGTGCTGAGCCTGGTGCTTCCAAACTCACCGGCAGGGCGTGGCTAGTGGGGTGGTGGGGATAGGCGGAGAGGCAATGACCATGGCCCGGGTCCCCTGTCAGTTTTTTGGATGGGGGGCGTGAGAGGGGTGGGGAGCGAGGGAGCAGGGATGATACGGTTCCCAGAGGGATCTGGCTGCTCCAGGGCTCAAGACGCCGGTGGCCAGTTAACCTGCAGGTGGCCGTTGTTCCAGAACCTACGAGCACACACGCCGCTCCCCAGAGAGAGGCCAGGCACTGCCCCCTCCATCTGCAGGCCTGACCCATACAACAGGTTTTTGTTGTTGCTGTTTGTTTGTTCTTTAAATATATTTTATTGATTTTTTTTTATAGACAGGAAGAGAGAGGGATAGAGAGTTAGAAACATCGATGAGAGAGAATCATCGATCAGCTACAGAATCATCCCCCTACTGGGGATGTGCCCGCAACCAAGGTACATGCCCTTGACTGGAATCGAACCTGGGACCTTTCAGTCCGCAGGCCGATGCTCTATCCACTGAGCCACACCGGTTTTGGCTGTTTGTTTGTTTTTGTCTCTCTTAATGGGGAAGGGGTGGTGGTGGTGGTTAGGACCCAGGAGAAAGACTCAAACTAGAGCTCTCTTGCAATGTGGTGCCGTCCAGGATTTAAACCCCCAGGGAGCACCCTCAAGCCCTTACTCAGAGCCGCTCAGTGTGGGCCTAACCACTGAGCGGGCACTGCTAATGTGCAAAACAAGCCAACAGAACCCCTAGAATGGCATCGCTGGGTCCTTGCCCCGCGGGTGCCCATATAGTGTGTGGGTCCCTCTGCAATTGTGGTTTATGTGCCCATAAATGTGCTCTCCGAGCAGTTTAATGGGCGGTGCTTCAGGCAAAGGCAGCTGAGCCTTCTCAGTGGAGAAGTGAGTAACGTTGGCCCCGCAGAGTTTGGGGGGACGGGCCCTCCCCACTACCCCCAGGGGCATCTCAGCAGATCTGTCCTCCACACTCCGGCCCCCGCCCTGGGCAGAGGGTGGAAGAGGCTGCAACAAACAGGCCTGTGACAAGGAATAAAGGAAGAGGTGCTCATTGGAGAGACTTTGGTAAAAAAAAAAAAGAAAAAAAAAAAGCCTTGCCCGGCCGGTGTGGCTCAGTGGTTGAGCAGTCACCTATGGACCAGGAGGTCACGGTTCGATTCCAGGTCAGGGCACAGGCCCGGGTTGCTGGCTCGGTCCCCAATGTGGGTGTGCAGGAGGGCAGCCGATCCATGATTGTCTCTCCTCATTGATGGAGAGATAATCATGGATAAACTCTCTCTCTTCCTCTCTGAAATCAATAAAAATATATTTTAAAAAAGAGGCTTGTACCAGGGACGTGGGTATTTAACTAGACACCTGGGCCCGATCAGGCCTGCCTGCTGGCCTGGCCACCCTCTTATGTGTTGGTGGTGGTGGTTGGTGTTGGTGGTACCTAATTTTTGCTCATACTTCACAGGACCAGTTTAGGCAACAGAAGCTCCATAAAAAACCTATTCAGACGAAACCGGTTTGGCTCAGTGGATAGAGCATCGGCCTGCGGTCTGAAAGGTCCCAGGTTCGATTCCGGTCAAGGGCATGTACCTTGGTTGTGGGCACATCCCCAGTGGGGGTGTGTGCAAGAGGCAGCTGGTCGATGTTTCTCTCTCATCGATGTTTCTAACTCTCTATCCCTCTCTCTTCCTCTCTGTAAAAAAATCAATAAAATATATTAAAAAAAAATAAGAACCTATTCACCATCAAGTTGGCATAGCGTCAGGCCACAGCCGGGCAAGTTCTGGGTGCCCTGACCCAGGAGAGACTTTTAAGGAAGAGCAGGCCCATCCCCGGGTCTCGTCCATATCACCCAATCTCCAAACTCCATGGCTCGCGGCGTAGCTTCCCATCGCCTCCCTGGTTCTCAGAGCAAGGTTGTGGACGTCGGTGTGTCTGCATTTTCTGAGGAGTGCAAAGCAGCTGCATGTCCCCCACGATCACATAGCGACTCAGAGGCAAAGCCAAGAGCAGAACAGCCAACATTCCCCACAGACAGTCAGCACCAACGACTGGGGCCAGGTCCCGGCACCTGAGTGAAGAGAGACAACTCGTCCAATCAGTTCAAAGGGAATCACTAACGAGGTGCCCCATGAGAAGGCGGGCCTAAGTCTTGTCCATTTTCCAGTTTCCCAGCAAGCCTCGTCTTCATTTTCGAAGGGCCGGAGGTTACAGTTGGTTGAAGAACACAAACAGGTAGATAATTGTTTCCCAGAACCATCCCCACTGTGCTCTCCAGGGAAAACTGGTTCCAGAAGACTTTTTCAAAGGCCGGAAGGCCTCTGGCCACATCTCAGCCCAAGGACCTGGGAACGGAGAGCATGCTGGGAGTGGAGACTGTGGGAGAAGTCATGTGAACCTTGACTTGACACCGTTGTACAACGAATAGAACTCCTTTGTTCTTGACTCTGCAATGATGGGTTTATATGAGTTTTCAAATCTGGAATCTTAGGACACCTGCTGGGACTAATCTCCAAGGGGGTAACTTTCTTTAATGGCATCTTGAGAATGTATACTGAGTGGTCAGATTATTATGATCTCTGAATGCATAATAACCTGGCCACTCAGTGTCTATCCTATAAAATAAAAGGTTAATATGCAAATTGTCCCCTCGACCAGGAGTTCAACCAGCAGGCAGGCCGGCCAACTGCCCATATCCCCTCCCCCTGGTAAGGCTGGCCAGACCCCACCCATTCACGAATTCATGAACCAGGCCTCTAATCTATATCTATCTATCTTCTATCTATCTATCTATCTATCTATCTATCTATCTATCTATCTATCTATCATCTATCTATCTATACACACACACTGAGTGGCCAGATTATTATGCGTTCAGAGATCATAATAATCTGGTCACTCAGTGTATATCTTTCTAGTACGTCATATTCCTTCTTCTTCGTAAGAGGAATGACCTTTAGAACTTTTAAGACTCAGGATTTCCTAAAAGAAAAGACTCCAAAGAGGCTTGTAGTCTTGTAGTGTTTGGCTCATCTGGAAAGATCTGGAATGTAAACAATAATAGAGATACATGTTATTAGCCACTCCCAGCTTCCTGTTTTCCCACCGTGGAAGTTACTAAGAAACCTTGGAGCCTGGAGGACACACAGCTTTTCTCGAATCTTCCAGGCCCTGTCACTGAGTCCAGGAGGTGAGCGACAGCAGTGACAGGGGATTTGGGACTGATTGCAAGATTCCTTAGATGCACCATTTAAGGGGCCACAAGTATAGCTTATAGGCAGGTTCAGAAGAAATAATTTTGCATGACTCCTTCAAGACCTAAGAGGAAGGACTAAAGATAACTGCTATTGCTTCTTATCTGAGAAGCATCATCCTAGTGGCATTGGCTATAAATTTGTAAGTCAACTCTTTACTTTTCTTTTTAAAAAAAAATATATTTTATTGATTTTTTTTTTTTTTTTTTTTTTTACAGAAAGAAAGAGAGAGGGATAGAGAGTTAGAAACATCGATGAGAGAGAAACATCAATCAGCTGCCTCCTGCACACCCCCTACTGGGGATGTGCCAGCAACCAAGGTACATGCCCTTGACCAGAATCGAACCTGGGACCTTTTAGTCCGCAGGCTGACGCTCTATCCATTGAGCCAAACTGGTTTCGGCTAAGTCAACTCTTTTCATGCCCAGAGATGGCGATCTCTGTCAGGTTAAGCCTGTGAGTCTACTTGCCTCTGGCGCTCATTTGATCAATTTCCTATCTTTTCCCTATTGAAACACTTTTGAAAGGCAGTTAAAAATTGTTGATCATCCCCAGTAGGTGATCTGAAGGTACTTTTGGGTTCTGTGAAGTGAAATCTGAACGTTGGGAGCGGATTCCTTTTTAATCCCAGTGGGAAGAATATGGAAACACGTCTGCTGTGCCCTTCACATTTGATTGATATTTTTCACTTTGAAGTCTAATTATAGCTGATGTAAAGGGGAAGTGGGATTCAGAAGGATGGGTGCTCTTTTCATGAATTTTCACTCTGAAAATGTGGGTTGTCTGTTCTGTTATCTCATGCCTTCGTGAACTCATGGGCCAGCTAAGGTAAGATTTTTTGTCTTCTATGAAGAGTGAGTTCTGAAGCTGACCATGGGCTCACAGGCTCTGAGCCCAGGATGGACATTCAAGGTCACTCTGTCTGGCCCTTCACTCACTGCAGGAATGCTCTCCACAGTGTCCATGCTTTTCCCAGGGACTGAAGCCCACCATGTTCAAGGCAACTGATAGGTAGAACCTTCTTCCTTATACAGTTGACCCTTGAAGAGTACAGGGATTAGGGGCAACCCACACAGTGAAAAATGTGTATATAACTTTGATTCCTCCAGAACTTAACTACAATCATCCATTGTTGGCTATCTCCTGGGGGTTGTTTTCTGGACTCCCATGGATGTCAAAATCCATGGATGCTCAAGTTCCTTGTATAAAACTAGAGGCCCAGTGCATGAAATTTGTGCATGGGTAGGGTCCTTAGAGGCTGTTGGCTGCCAACAGGGGCCTCCCTTAGCCTGCTCACCTGCTCCACCATCCTGCCGTGGTCCTGCTCTTGTTGGGGCCCATCCCGATTGGGGCTGGCAGTGCCTCCACCTGCCCACTGTCAGTGCCGCATCACCAATGCCAGCCATGTTCCACATTGCCCCCTGGTGGTCAACATACATCTAACTCCTGCTCATAGGGACAATTTGCATATTAGCCTTTTATTATATAGGTTAGCACAGAATAATTCATATAGTCTGCCCTCTGTATCCGTGGATTACCAATTACAAATTGAAAAACCATTTTTGAGCCACAGTTGATGGAACATCCACAAATCAGAAACCTGGGGATACAGAGGGTGGATTGTATATTTATTTTAAAAATCCACCTATAAGTGGATCTGTGCAGTTCAGATCCAAGTTGTTCATGGTCAACTGTACCCAAACATCTTCCTATGACACCTGCCTATTGGCTTTCGTTTTGCCTCTTGAAGCAAAGCAAAACCAATGGATTTTCAACTCTTGAGTTTGACTTCTCTTCGGTAGGCACATTTGTAACTTGTTTGAGGCACTCCTCAGAAGGGCCTGCGGAGAGAAAACAAACATTTTGTTACATTGGTCGGACTCATCGGCATTATTAGGGAATTCTCAATCAGACAAGTAAAACGTGTCCCGGTGAAGTGGGGAACCTGTTGTGTATGTTTGCTGAACATATTAGGCTTTTGAGACATAGGTGACCCAATTTCTGGACCACCCACCGCTACATCCTAGCTCACCTGCAGTGTTTGCAGAGCTAACGAGATGGCCGCATCTTTAGTCTGACCAGAAATTAAAGGACCTGAGAATCTGTAAGAATTTCAGATGTGTTTAATAAAGGTTAGCATGTACCATCAACATATTGGAGCACCATCTAGGAGACATTTTTATTGATGCTCCTACCTTAGAGGCTGGAGGGAAGTAGTGTTCAATTATTTATTCAACAAATACTTGTGGAGTATCTATGATGCCCCATGTGATGCTCTATATGATTATGCTATAGCGGAGAACAAACAGACAAAATAAATCTTATCCTTAAAAGCTTATATTCCCACCAGGGGTTTTTAAAATGTGCAATAGCCCTAGCTGGTTTGGCTCAGTGGATAGAGCATCAGATTGCAGACTGAAGGGTCCCAGGTTTGATTCCAGTCTAGCCCAGGTTCCCGGCTCGATCCTCAGTTAGGGGTGTGCAGGAGGCAATCAATCAATGATTCTCTTTCATCATTGATATTTCTCTCTCTGAAAATAATAAAAAATATATATACATATATAATTTTTTAAAAAAATATATTTTATTGATTTTACACAGAGAGGAATTGAGAGGGACAGAGAGTTAGAAACATCGATGAGAGAGAAACATCGACCAGCTGCCTCTTGCACACCCCCAGCTGGGATGTGCCTGCAACCAAGGTACATGCCCTTGACCGGAATCGAACCTGGGACCTTTCAGTCCTCAGGCCGACGCTCTATCCACTGAGCCAAACCGGTCCCGGCTATATGTAATTTTTTTTTAAAAAGTGCAATAAAACACCAAAATATAAATAAATTACATTGTAAGCTAAAACGTGGCAAGTGCTTTAAAGAACAGAAAAACAGAAGGTTAGGAGTACGGATACTGGGAGGTGGGGGTGAAGGGTGACTTAGAATAGGGTGTCGGGGTGGGCCTCTTTGAGAATGTGATAGTTGGACAAGGAGCATTACTAGGGATGACCAGGGAGGTAGAAGGGAAACCAAGAGAAAGTAAAATAGGAAATTGTTGTCTTAAGTCAAGTTATGGTAGACACGTGATTTCATTTTTATGTGGAATCTAAAGAACAAAATAATCAAACAAACCACATTGAAACAGACCCATTGATCCAGAGAACAGACTGATGGTTACCAGAGAGGAGAGAAACACATTGATTGGTTGCCTCCTGCATGAGCCCCAGCTAGAGCCCCAGACCAGAAAGAAGCCTGCAACCGAGGTACGTGCTCCTGACCAGAATCGAACCCGGGACCCTTTGGTCCGCAGGCCGACGCTCTATCCACTGAGCCAATCTGGCTAGGGCCGTAAAGCTTTTTTTCTTGAGGACTTGGGGCAACCCATTCCATCCATTAGGAACCAAGAAAACATATGAGAACGGCAAATGTATTCGCCCAACATTGAAGTTGATAAATATTCCATTTGCAGATCGTGATCCTCTCTCCAATCGCTAAGTTGAGTATTCATAAAACACACACTGCCCGAACACAGTGCATGGATTTTCTCTTCACAAGAATTCCTACGTAGACACGGGGCTGTCAGGAAACCACTGCACTCATGATTCACACTGCTCATAGCCAGATAACTTCAGGAGCAAAATGACAACTTCAAAATTTTTTATTGAATCTATTTTTACGGGAAAAAAAAATAAACATCCCGCTAATGTGTGATGTGGGCACATGTTTAATAGGAGTGTGGTATGGAGTGGGGTGGAGACCCAGAAGTAAGTGTAGGGATGAATAAGGTGTGCCTAAAGTCCTGGTCTGAGGCCATATGTTGGATGTCAGGGGTCCTAGCACCCTTTTAATCCGTACATTTGGGAAGCCAAGGAGTATAAAGACAGAATAGAGTGACATTATAGACGTAATTATAGTTCACGCGTTGGGGTTTATGGTGGAACAGCTTTTAACATTTTTTTTTAAAGTTTAATTATTTCAAATAGTTTTTTAAAAAAATATATTTTTTAATGATTTTTTACAGAGAGGAAGGGAGAGAGATAGAGAGCTAGAACCGTCGATGAGAGAGAAACATCGACCAGCTGCCTCTTGCACACCCCCCACCGGGATGTTCCCGCAACCAATGTACATGCCCTTGACCGGAATCGAACCTGGGACCTTTCAATCCGCAGACCGACACTCTACCACTGAGCCAAACCAGCTTCGGCTAACATTTTTATTTTTATTTATTTTATTTCAGAGGAAAAGGGAGAGAGAAAGAGAGAGAAACAAACAAACAAACAAACAAACAAACCAGAAACATCAATGATGAGAGAGAATCATTGATTGGCTGCCCCATACTGGGCATCGAGTCCACAACCCGGGCTTGTGCCCTGAAGGGGAATCAAACCGTGACCTCCCGGTTCCTAGGCCAGAGGGTAGAAAAACCTCTTTGCTGCAGCGTCCTGTGCCCTGATTCTGTCCAGTCCCCACTCCCTCCCCTCTCTTCCTTCCAAACATGGTCTCATTCATTTACTTCAGCGAGTCTTTTCTGGAACAAATCCTCACCCCGCGATCCTTTCCAGAATGCGCCAGTGACAGCATTCTCAGAGGCTGTGATGGATGATGGCATTTGAAGCGCGTTCTTTTTTGGAAGTATTTATACGTGATCCCTTTTGGACAGGCTGCACATAACTGGAGCTTATCACGTCGCTGGGAGCCACGGGCAGACTCTGAGAGACGGCAGCCCGGCCTGGAGCGGTGGCCTGAATGGCCGTGGGCACCCCGTGGTCCCCGGCCCCCGATCTGGGGAGCCAAGGCTTGGAGAAGATGAGGGCGATCGTGACCTATGACACCGTGGCAGCCATTCCGGCTGTTACGTCCTCACCCGTGATGGATTCCCCTCTGCAGCGACACCCATCACGGCCCCGGCCTGCCACCCTGGAATGCACGTATGATCTGTGACTGCAGCAGGGACAGATCCGTGTTCTCGTCATAACATTGTGAACGGAGCCCACCTGATGCCCGGCTCCAATTTGGAAAGGGGGTGGCCATCCGTGTCTGACACCCTCTATGGTCTCGCTGGTGTTACAAGGAGACTCTCTCTGCCACTTCTTTTTTTTTTTTAAATATATTTTATTGATTTTTTACAAAGAGGAAGGGAGAACGATAGAGAGCCAGAAACATCGATAAGAGAGAAACATTGATCAGCTGCCTCCTGCACACCCCTCACTGGGGATGTGCCCACAACCAAGGTACATGCCCTTGGCCGGAATCGAACCTGGGACCCTTCAGTTCGCAGGCTGACGCTCTATCCACTGAGCCAAACCGGTTTTGGCTCTGCCACTTCTTGGGGAGACAAAGCAGAAGCAACTCAAATAGTGAGAAGGTCATACTTGAGCTACAAGCCCTGTCCCGGTGTTTCCTTACCCCTCTGAGCGGAAAGAATAGAGCCAGCGAGGAGGTCAGACGCGCCTGTGCCAACCACCAACATCCCTAGGAAGCGGAAGAGACTGGCTGTGTGGGTCCTTCCGAATCCGAAAACCAGGAAGAGTCTGTTCACCTCTCCCTGGGTCTCCATTTGAAGTGTGTGCGGGCTTCTGCGGACACGTGTCTGTGTGCACACGCACGTGTCCCATGAGGAGGGCCAGCCCGGGAACCCAGGCCTCTTCAGGCTGCCCTTGAATACGGTCCTTTTCCCCGAGGCAGGGTCTGGGGACTCGGGGAGGTCTGTGGGGGCCAATGGAAGTCCACATGGAAACATTATATCATTGTGTGTTTTTATTTTTATTTTATATTTTATTGATTTTTTTACAGAGAGGAAGAGAGAGGGTTGGAGAGTTAGAAACATGGATGAGAGAGAATCATCGATCAGCTGCCTCTTGCACACCCCCTACTGGGGATGTGCCTGCAACCAAGGTACATGCCCTTGTCAAGAATTGTACCTGGGACCCTTCAGTCCACAAGCTGATGCTCTGGCCACTGAGCCAAACCGGTTTGGGCAGAAACCCTACATCTTTGGATCACATTCGTTCCTGTGACATGTGAGAGCAGTAAGTGTCTGGAGTGATCTTTCTATTCTAGTTAAATTTATTGCCTTTTATTTTCTTCATTCCTAGGAGGGACCCAAGGATTTGGGTTAGGAAATAACATTTGAGTTGTACTAGGAATAAGTCCCATCTAAACCACACAGAAAGGAAACGGCGGTGTTTCAGGCCAAAAACTTTAAAAATATATATATATATATATATTTTATTGATTTTTTTACAGAGAGGAAGGGAGAGGGATAGAGAGCTAGAAACATCGATGAGAGAGAATCATCGATCAGCTGCCTCTTGCTCACCCCCTACCGGGGATGTGCCCACAACCAAGGTACATGCCCTTGACCGGAATCAAACCTGGGACCTTTCAGTCCACAGGCCGACGCTCTATCCACTGAGCCAAACCGGTTTCGGCCCCCAAACTTTTAAAAATGTATTTGTCCTAGATGTCCGGATTTCAGACAGAAAATGAGATGATGCTCTAACCCGTCAGCACCGGGCTCCAGACTGGCTCCACCTGATGCCCCCGTGTCCTCGCTCCCCCACAGGCTGACCCCGGGTTCCTGGTGCCTGTCCACAAGCTCAGAGGACAGGTTTGCGGTGGCGATGGGCGGAGGCAGCATGCCTCTTGCTGGAGCCTCCTGGAACCAGTTCTGCCTGGTTGTGACTTTGAGGGCAGACTGTCCATCAGGAAGACAGAAGCATGCTGGTGTCCGTTACACCTGTCAGCTCGCGTCTCTGTCGGCCATGCAACCTCTCCTCTGCCTTCCTTGTCTGCTTTTTAGATGTGGAATTCCGAAGTCCCTCTCCACACAACAGAAATGTCACCAGCAGTATCGAAAGCAAGCGACATTCATTTGCTGAAACCCAGATGAAGAGGAATGACAATGAACTCGCACTACACAGCACCGTGTGGCACGGAGCGGGTTATTAATACCGTTCTTTGCCACCTTCTACTTTTCCCATAAACATCTCATCATCTCATCCAACTTCGCGCAACTCCTGGTACTTTCTAGAACCAGGGAAGTCAACACTCCACCTCCGGTGGGCAGCTCTTCCTTCCCCGAAGCTCCATCTCTCTCCAGCTCGCTTCCTCTGACAACCACATCCATTGCTATTTTATGCACAGACAAGACAGACTCCTTCGCAACTTCACTTCTTTGGTAACTTCCAAGCGCCCGGGTTGACAGCCTCCTCAATTAGCAGAGTCATTTCCATATCCTGGACATATACATTGATCAGAGAAGATGACAATTTATTTTTAGGCAGACGCGGGCTGCAGATCTTAAGTACATTTCCCGTTTGGCAAAAGACGGTGTTGTCGCTAATGTATGCACAATATTTCCAAAAACACTGGTACTTTCCCATAAATATCTTCCATCTTTTTTTTTTCTTTTTTTTTTTTTTTTCTTTCCGGCGAGTAATAAAAAAGGTTGAGGTGGGATGTGTTTTATCCCACCACATTATATCATTCCTATTTTTCCTCTTTGTTGGATGCAATCAGGGGCCTGGATGCCAAGCTTTGGAAGCAATAGCATCTGGCTGGTTGGCAGGGCCTGCGGCAGGCTGGTTGTCAGCCTCGGAGCTGTGTCTGGGTCTGTTGCATGGTTTGGCTACAGATGGACTCTCTGGGTTGCCTCGTGCTTCTGGAAGCCCGTGCTGGCTTTCCTTTGCTGCGGAGAGGACTTGACTCATTTTTATTCATTTGTGAAGAAGGACCCATCCAAATGCTTTATGAAGCCCGCGCTGGAAAACACTCAGGGAGCGGGTTTTGCCTTTGAAAAGGCCGAGGTCAGTGTGTGTATGTGTGTGTGTGAGCAGGAGACGCAGCATTGGGAGGATGGGTCTACACGTGTCCATGGACGTCTCTTCATGAACGTCTGTTCTAAGGAGACTGAAAAGAGGCCAATTCCACGTTCACGTCTCCCCCTTCCCCGGGAGGAGGCTGTAGAGACAGACACAGGGGTGAGCACAGACCTTCTCAGGTCAGTCAAACCTCCCATACCCTTTGTCTCCTCCAGGAGTCAGACCTGGAGGAGATGAACACACATGACGAGGGTCCTCTCACCTTCCCGCCAGTTCCATACTGTTGCCCACACGAGCACGGGATAAAACCACGGCTAGAAGGAAGGGTGAACGTCAGGTCTGCGTCTAGTCTGAGTGATGCCCAGCAGGCAAAGCCAGATCGCCTGCATTAGGGTTCCCTGAGCTCTGGCCTCCAGGGCAAGGCCGTTCAATCTTCTTTGCCTTGGCACCGCTGATTTAAAAAAAAAAAAAAAAAGTATTTTTATTGATTTTTTACAGAAGGGAAGGAAGAGGGAGAGTTAGAAACATCAATCAAAGAGAAATATCAACCAGCACACCTCCTACTGGGGATGTGCCCACAACCAAGGCACATGTCCTTGACTGGAATCGAACCGGGGACCCTTCAGTCTGCAGGCCAAACTGGTTAGGGCACCGCTGATTTTTTAAATCCCTTTGAGAAACTAAAAAACTCTATGTTTTACACACACACACTCACACCCTATCTCTATGCAATATAATTTATTTTAAGGACTAATAGAAGAATTTCGTGTTATTTCTTGAGTGCGTTGACTTCCTCATCAATCCATTCGTTAAGAGCTCTTTATTGAATACCTATCATTTGCTAAGCAGACAGAAAGTACAGTACTGGGGGAAGAAGGGAAACGAGACTATTCTCAAATCAACTAACAGGATCCGTCAGTCAGCCGTGTGACCTCTTTTCTGCCTTCCTTTCCTGCTCTTTAGATGTGAAATTCCGAGTCCCTCTCACAACAATAGAAATTCCTAACGGATCTAAGCGATCCTGTTCATTGATGTGATGATCGTGCTAGGAGGAAAAGAGGGCACCTCTTTGATGAAGAGGGCTTGTAGGGAAGAGACCTGCTTCGGATGGGCTGGGGAGGATCCTGAGAGGAAGTGACATTAGATCAAAGACCTACACGACCATGGAAGGAGCCAGGGATCTGGAAGAACAGTGATTCTGGAAGGGAGAAGACCAAGGCAAGGGCCCTGTTTGGGGAATGATGTTGGCACATCTGAGGAACTGAGAGGCATGAGATGCCATAGTAGAGAGCAAGAAGAGGAGAGGGAAGAGATCTGTTAGTCAGGCAAGCAGGGGCTAGAGCAACAGGAGGTGAGGCATCCCTGGGTCACAGAGAAATTATTGGGCTTTCTTCTAAGAGCAACGGAAAGCCATTGGTGGTGTCAACATGTATGTTGTATGTTGTTAAAAAGTCACTCTGGCCAAAACCGGTTTGGCTCAGTGGATAGAGCGTTGGCCTGCGGACTGAAAAGTCCCAGGTTCGATTCCGGTCAAGGGCATGTACATTGGTTGCGGGCACATCCTCAGTAGGGGGTGTGCAGGAGGCAGCTGGTTGATGTTTCTCTCTCATCAATGTTTCTAGCTTTCTATCCCTCTCCTTTCCTCTCTGTAAAAAAATCAATAAAATATATTTTAAAAAAAAGAAATAAATAAGGTCACTCTGTTTTTTTAATATATTTTATTGATTTTTTACAGAGAAGAGGAGAGAGGAATAGAGAGCTAGAAATGTCGATGAGAGAGAAACATCGACCAGCTGCCTCTTGCACACCCCCTACTGGGGATGTGCCCGCAACCAATGTACATGCCCTTGACTGGAATCGAACCTGGGACCTTTCAGTCTGCAGACCGACGCTCTCTACCACGGAGCCAAACTGGTTTCAGCGAAATAAAGTCACTCTGGATACTCGGTAGAGGAGGAAGAGTAGAAAGGGCGAACTAGTTAGAAGGTTGTTGCCATAGTGGATGTAATTCTGTTTCAGATATCGATGCTAGTAACACCTATATTTAGTGAATGATTACTGTGTGTTAGGGACTGGACCTGTCTTATCTTGGATGATCCTCACTGAAAACAAAACAAAACAAAACAAAACAAAACAAATCCTGACTATGGATACACTTAACAAGGGAAAGAAAACCCCACAGGATTTCAACCTTCATATGCCTAATTTAGGCAGGCTTGTTGCCTCCCCATGCTGTGAAACCAATCAGACTAGAACACCATCATTTTATTTTTTCTGTTTGCCCTCAAATAAGGAAGACATGAAGTTACAAAAGGATACATGCATATATTAAAGCCTTACATATTGATAAAATAAGCAAGTTTCTTTCCTAAACACTAATTGGGATTATAAAAAACTAGAGGCCCATTGCACAAAGATTCATGCAATAGGCCTTCCTTCCCCTGGCTGCCAGCACTGGTTTTCCTCCAGCACCTGGGACCCAGGCCTTTGTTCTGGCATAAGCAGAGAAGTCAAACCTCTTCAGTCTTCAGTCTTCACTCAGCACTTGTGTATGCAAATTAACCCGCCACCTTTGTTGGGTGAATTTGCATACTCACTCCTGATTGGCTGGTGGGCATTGCGGAGGCACAGCAATTTGCATATTTCTCTTTTATTAGTGTAGATATGATAGATTGCTCTCAAAAGATGCACAAAGAACTCGGATGGCAACCTCAGTTCGTCAAAGTTTAGGATCCCTTTCTGTGCAATTGAAGAATAATGGGTCCAATTCTGTTTCTAATTCAGAAAAGCTGGGCTTTCTTAGAAGACCTCACACAGCTTTTCCTTCACCCCTGTATTCCAAGGGCTCCTTGAGTGCCTCTTTGTATACCCAGGGGCCTTGGGAGAGAAGAAATTTTCAGATGATATATTTCACGTCTTTTAGTTACCAAAGTTATCTATTTACTTGAGCTGAAAGCTTCTGGAGATACTGAGAAAATTAAGTTCTAACATGCTCAGAAGTAGAAATAGCCTCAGCCAGTAAATATGGCATTTATTGTGGTCTGTTGTGCATGTAACAAAAACCTACAAAAGCCTATAAGACAGCATCACTCCCACAGATGTGCAATGTGGCAGTAGGTGTGTCAGTCCAGTTCTCTGCCAGATCTTCATATCTGGGGTAACCTTGGCCAAAGAACATTGTTACTTTTAAAAAAATGTATTTTATTGCTATCAGAGAGAGGAAGAGAGAGAGAGAGAAATATCAATGATGAGAGGGAATCATTGATTGGCTGCCTCCTGCATGCCTCCTACTGGGGATCGAGCTTGCAACCTGGGCATGTGCTCTTGACTGGAATCGAACCTGAATCCTTGAGTCCACAGGCCAATGTTCTATCCACTGAACCAAACTGGTTAGGGCAAAGAACACTGTTACTTAATTAACATCACCAATTCTCATTTTCATTTTTAAAAGCATTACAAATGTCAGTTGCCCATTACTTTCACATTAGTTCCCACTTCTGGTATTTTGTCACTTTCTATAAATAGCAGAAGTTTGTTCTTGTAAACTTATATTAAATGTCATTAATCTCCCTCAATTAGTCTCAGCACGTCTAATCTAATTAATGTTAATGAAGTTTTTATCTCTATTGAGCAAGTGGAATCTACAAGATGATGTGTTTATTTAGACTCAAGAGATCAAATCTTTTGAATCAAATAATCAGAGATTTAAAAAAATCAAATATTTGACTGAATTGACTGGTCATTTGCCTGAATGCATCCATTATTTTAATTAAGAAAACAGAATCAATTATGTGTACATATTCAACCATACCATTGAAATCATTTTCATTAGAAGCCCAATTTTTTTTTTTAAACTAATACCTTTGGATAGAATATTTTCCTTTATATTAAAACTTTGTATACTTTTCCTAGATGGAACACTTCCTCAAAATTCTGCCACTTAGTTAGAAATGTTATGTCAGTTATGAAATCACTACTTCAACTTATTATTGAAAGATAGCTAGTTTTGCCGAAACCTGTTTGACTCAGTGGATAGAGCGTCGGCCTGGGAACTGAAAGGTCCCAGGTTCGATTCCTGTTAAGGGCATGTATATTGGTTGTGGGCACATCCCCGGTGGGGGGTGTGCAGGAGGCAGCTGGTCGATGTTTCTCTCTCATCAATGTTCTAGCTCCCTATCCCTCTCCTTTCCTCTCTGTAAAAAATCAATAAAATATATATTAAAAAAAAACGAAAGAAAGATAGCTAGTTTCATGGCCTTCTCAAGGCATCAGAGTCCAAGCATACTGACCGTAAGATTCCTCTCTTAAGCCTGAGCAGTGACTTTTCACTACTGTAGTAAAAACATTACAAAATAAGAAGAGGAATGATCTCGAAGACCGAGTGTGTCCTCTTTACTACTTGGGCTCAACACTCCTCTAGGACATTTAACTTTTCTGGCCTCAAACCTAATAGCTTGTGGGTTTCTTCTGGTCAATAATGGGATTCTCTGAACACATATGAGTCAAGGTGATTGGGATCAGGAGCGGGATCTGGACAGAGAGGCAGTTGTTAGAGTCCCTGCATTCCTCAGTAGAGGCAGCCTTTGGTGGAGGGACAGCATGTCATGCTAGATGAGGCCCACCTTAGAGCACCATGGACAGCCTTGGGGCGCAGTTACAATGATACATCTTTCAGAACCATTTGCTCTCCTGGGTTTATCATCTCTATTGATGCTTCTGGTCCCTAGTCCCAGGACCCACCTAACACAAGCAGGACAGTCTCTGAAGAATGTTGTGGAGGTTTGAGGCCCGAGGCAAACAACCCTGATCAGACGGGAAAAAGGGTTGGACTGTGTCCTCACAAACATTAAGAAAGCCCGTTTAAGTGTCCTCTCCTCTTTCTTCCTCTGAAAGTTCCCATGGACTTCCTGTCATTGGCACCTGCTGGTGTTGAGGCCCCTGCTTGCCTCACAGCTCTTGCACATGGAAGCTCTCCTTACTTATCACAAAACCTGGAGATGCAAGGGGTGTTATTTCCTCTCTCCTTCTTCAAAACCCTTCTTCTTTTTCTTTTTCTTTTTTTTTAAATATGTATTTTATTGATTTTTTACAGAGAGGAAAGGAGAGGGATAGAGAGTTAGAAACATCTATGAGAGAATCATCGATCAGCTGCCTCCTGCACACCTCCTACTGGGGATGTGCCCGCAACCAACGTACATGCCCCTGACCGGAATCGAACCTGGGACCTTTCAGTCCACAGGCCGACGCTCTATCCACTGAGCCAAACCGGTTTTGGCTGAAATAAATATATTTCATCGGTTCTTGAGCCTCCTGACCTCCCAGGGTCTCTGTCATTCAGGGATGACCTTGGCCCCTTGCTCACTGATCTCCGTTCTTACTGTCATCATTCATGGTGACTTCATGGTGATCGTTGATAATTCTGCTATCATCCCGGCCTCTTAGTTCCTTGATCTCTGTAGCCCCAAAGACCTCTGGAGGTTTGCAACACACTTCCATGGCCATCACCTTGACCTTGTCATTAACAACACCTGCACAAAAGTCTACACAAACTTCCCCACATCTCAGGTGTAGGCATCTTGCTCATTGGCCACCATATCCTGTCTTTTCTGTTCATGTTCTGTTATCCCCTCTAATAGGGCTGTGTCACCAACACGACAGAGGACAATCCTACTTCTTCACTGTTCCATCACCACTACACCATGGATACACACGTATTCTCACTTCCTTTCTCAGCTTAGATTCCCGGTCCAGCAGGGTCAAGTGCCCTTAACACCGGTGCCTCTTTCTTCCTCCATCATGCACTCTTATTAAAATTCCAGTACCTGATCAACCTGCCTGCTCACGCATTCTTTGCTGGGACTCAAGTGCTGAAAGCTACTGAGCTGAGATCACATTCCAATGGAAGCGTGCCTGCTTCATTCTATTTGTGATCTGAATCGTCTCCCTTTGTGCTCTTCTCAAGGGCTTTGCTCTTGCAATGATTACCTCTCTTTCTTCCTTAATTTCTTACATTCGTTTCCATCTGCACACAAGCAAGAATCAATCGCATCCGTGTTAAAAACTAAATCCCTTGTCATCTCTTCCCATGCTATGTTTAACTTTTCTGTGCTTCCCTTTATAGGAAATTCGTTGAATAATCGCTATGATTCTGTTTTCATTTCCTCACCTCTCAGTCTCTCCTAAAACAAGTCCAGCGGAAACCTGTTTGGCTCAGTGGATAGAGCATCGGCTGCGGACTGAAAGGTCCCCAGTTAGATTCTGGTCAAGGGCATGTACCTTGGTTGCAGGCACATCCCCAGTAGGGGGTGTGCAGGAGGCAACTGATCAATGTTTCTCTCTCATCGATGTTTTTAACTCTCTATCCCTCTCTCTTCCTCTCTGTAAAAAAATCAATAAAATATATTAAAAAAAAAAAAAGTCCAATCAAATTTTTTGTCCCTTCCATTCCATTGGAATGGCTCTGTTCAAGGTAACCAATGCCAAAGCCATGGATCAGTCCTCTGACCTCCTCCTCCTGGACCTCTCAGCAGCCTTGGGGACAGGTGTTTTCAGGGCAGTGACCACTCTTTGAGAGATGTTAGGGAGGTCTTACAGTTGAACTTGGCATTGGTCACATGAGAATATTTGAAGGACGCGACCAGGCTGGGCATATTCCCATGAGCTTTTATCAATTCGGTGGGCATGCTTTCCCGAGATTCTCTTTTGTGCTGGCTGACACTGGATATTACCAGTGCCTCCTGCAGACATGGGACTCTGCATGGGCTGGGGTTGCTCCTGGCCTGCCTGCCTGCGATGTGGGAGGGCCAGGGGGAGCATGAGTTCTGAGATGGAGCTTCCTTGATGGTGAGACGGGTGAGTGATGCCAATGGAGGCGCTGGGTGAGTCATCCCCAGGGACCTCCCTCCTCCCTCCCAGAGGGCGAGGCCAGTATTGGTAATTCCAGAAGCCCTGGAGGCGGCGTCCTGTGGCCAGAAACACCTTCAGGAAGGCTGAGAATCTTGAGAAATTCAAACTGGAGAAGCAGGGGTCATGGCAAAGGCATGCAAAGAATCCCTTTGCACAGGGAGTCGGGCAGGAGGAAATCCTATCTGGGAGGGGAAGTGAGTCAGAGCTTTGCTTACAACACGGGAGCCGGAGCACAATGCTCTGAAGGAGACGTGGTGGCTCAGATCCTTGGCCTTTCACCCAAGCTCTCAGATTCTCCCATGTCCCACCGCTGCATCCAAGGAAGGTGCCTCTGGGGAGGGTCTTTGGGGGAGAGTCCAGAGTCTGGGTTTTGCAGGGGTGGAGGGGGGAAAGAGCAGGTCTGGGGCCACGCTCTGAAGGAAGGCCGCTCTGGACAGCAGGGGGAGGGGCCCCTTAAGGCATTTCCGGTGTACCTGGGCCTTTCTGGGGAGCTGGCAGCTGTTCAAGAACCGCGCTTATCCCTCCTTGTCAGCCTGTGGAACGAACGCTGGGTATGGTGCATTCAGGGAGGTGAGCTGGAGTTCGCATTGTGCTTGAGTTCCTGAAGCCACCGACAGCAAATGCTTAAAATACATGGTGGGAAATCGCTCATATCATCTTGCAAACTTCCATCTGAGGCTTACACGGGGGCCACCTGAGACCAGAAGGAGGCCACCGGAAGCCGTGTGCAGGCCACCGGGGAAGCCCTGGGCACCGTGTGGGCAGCGCAGAAGGCAAAGGCCACCTGGGCTTGGGGAGACACCACTTCCTCCCACCTGTTTCATCCAGCTCACCCTCAGCCTCCTCTCAGAGAGCGAGGAGGAACGCCTTTGGATCTTCACGAGGCAACCAAGGAAAACACCTCCATGCACGCTGAGGAGTGTTACTTTTTATTTATATTTATTTATTTTTATTTTTTTTAAATAAATTTTATTGTTTTTTTTACAGAGAGGAAGGGAGAGGGATAGAGAGTTAGAAACATCGATGAGAGAGAATCATCGACCAGCTGACTCTTGCACACCTCCTACTGGGGATGTGCCCGCAACCAAGGCACATGCCCTTGACCGGAATCGAACCCGGGACCTTTCAGTCAGCAGGCCGACACTCTATCCATTGAGCCACACCAGTTTCGGCTGGGGAGTGCTACTTTAAAGGATAAACCTTGGCTATGCCATCTCCGCCTGGTGCGGAGGGTCTTGGGACTCCTTCTGCCACTGGGTATGAAATTCTCACGTGACCCATCGGTGGCCTTGGAGGAGAGAAGAAGCCTGATGCTCCAGCTCATCTCCTTATGAGGAAATGGCCAACTAACGATAAACGCGAGCAATCCCATCCACCAACATGAGCCCCGGCAAACAGGGCCCGACGAGCACAGATGGGAGCCCATGCGGGCCCTCTGTCTGGCCGTGCCACAGTCCCCCCACGTGCCTCTCTCCTAACCTCCTGTGTGGAATTCCACTTGCTCCTCATGCAATGTCAAGGGGTGATAAGTACGTACTTATTGCCAAAACCGGTGTGGCTCAGTGGATAGAGCGTCGGCCTGCCGACTGAAGGTCCCAGGTTTGATTCTGGTCAAGGGCGTGGACCTTGGTTGCAGGCACAACCCCAGTGAGGGGTGTGCAGGAGGTGGCTGATCGATGATTCGCTCTCATCAATGTTTCTAGCTTTCTATCCCTCTCTCTTCCTCTCTGTAAAAAAATCAATTATATATATATATAATATATATATATATTATATTATATTATATTATATTATATTATATTATATTATATTATATTATATTATATTATATTATATATATATATAGGCCGGGAGCTCTAAGCACCCAGAGACAGCTGGGCGGCAGAGCTGAGTTATGACGGCTTGACGTTCTCAGGGTCCATGGCCATCCCCACCGAGATGGGGTGCGACCTTGAACGCACAAAGGATGAGGCTCTCAAGAATAGCGAGAGATGGATGTGGATGTCAAGCCACTCCAGCGCACGGAAGGCTTTACAATGCCTGAGAGTCGCTGAGAGCAGCGGGCCGCGCACAGCACAGCGCGATGACAATGAAGACAGCCAGGGGCGGGGACCACCCACCCGCGCTCTATGGCTGTGACCAGCAATGAAGAGTCTCCCCAGAACCATCGGCACTGGCTGGCTCTGTCATTGTTAGCACAGGCGAGAGCTGTGACCGTGAAAGGAACGGCCTCTGGTAAGCCAGGGCCAGACCGTTTATGGGCGCCCCGCTCCCCCCACATTCCCGCGCCATGGCCATCGGTAGGAAGAGATGGGCGATGGCTGATTGGCTGCCACACATTTTCCCATCAACTCCCTGTCCACGCCTAATGAGCCGAGGAAGAAATATGAGGCATAGGCCTCCTTCTGGAGGGCCTTGGACGTAAGTTCAGCCCAGGCATCTGACCTTCCTGCTTATCCCCTGGGCTTCTGGGAAACCTTGGGGTCATGGTCCCTCCTCGGGCCACCCACAGAGAGAGAGGGCAAAGAGCTGAACGTTGATGCAAGTTCCTTTCTCCAACTCGAAGAAGAGACAGAATCACTTGCTTTCGCATGTGGAATGCAAAGACAAGATCCTACTAACTTCCTTGTCCCTGCTTCAGAAAGCACACCAGGGCATGTGAGCACACACACAAAATGCACAAAATGCTCCCCCCAAGCTCTGGGAAGTGAGCTCAGGGAACTAAGCTTTGGGGCCGGTCCTGTTATTTATTTTATTTTTATTTTTAAAATATATATATTTTATTGATTTTTTTTACAGAGAGGAAGAGAGAGGGATAGAGAGCTAGAAACATCGATGATGAGAGAAAGATTGACCAGCTGCCTCCTGCACAATCCCCACCGGGGGATGTGCCCGCAACCAATGTACATGCCCTTGACCGGAATCGAACCCGGGACCTTTCAGTCCGTAGACCGACGCTCTATCCACTGAGCCAAACCGGTTTCGACTGGCCCTATTATTATCCCGCAGTTAAGGATACTCGGTGTGTGGAGTTTGACTTCAATGGTTTTCGGGCCTTTGCTGCTGATTTTTCAATTTGATAGTCCAAGCTGATGGACGGGGAGGGAGACTGAGGTGCAAGATGTAAGGGGCTCATTCTGGTTGCAGCCCAGGCTTGGAAGCAAACCAAGGAAAAGGATTTTGGGGAACAAGTAAGTTCATGCATTTTCTTCCCTTCTGAGGAGTGTGGTTTTGCTCAGCCCAAGTGTCCCATTCGGCTGCATGTCGGACTTTTTTGGGTGACCTCTGGAATGAGAGAGTCATTCATTCAAGAAACTCTGTGTGCCCAGCGCTGGAGCAGGTGAGGGCTGACAGGGTTGACCCTTCCTAGCACCTATGTAGCAAGAATTCTGTCAGGGCTCACGGACTGAGAGGAAGTCCCAGGGCCAAGAAAACTTGCAAAGACAGACACCAACCGAGTTGGCATCGAGCAAAAGTTGACCATCTCTGCTGAATAGGTTGGTCATGTCGCAGGGACTTGGGGAATATCAACATGAGGGGTGAAGGCACCAGAGAGAGGGCCAGAAACACCCGAAGCTAGCAGCTGGTGAATGCCATGCAGTGTGAGGACACCCAGGAGCCGTCGCTAATGACCCTTAAACTGCAAAGTAACAAGCCATGGAGACCAGGCCCAATCACTGTGAAGGTCATGGGTCGGAAGAGTTGGCCCTGGAGGGAGACTACCTGGAGTGGATTTTACCGTGGCCTTTCAGGTATGCCAATCTGGTCAGGCCTCGGTTTCCTTATAGGTGAAATTGGGTCTGGCGGTGAGCTATTGTATGTCACTGTATTATACTAGAGGCCTGGTGCACAAAATTCGTGCACTTAGACGGGAGGGTCCCTCAGCCTGGAATACATCCTCTCGCAGTGTGGGAGCCCTCAGGGGATGTCCTACTGATGGCTTAGGCCTGCTTCCCATAGGGAGAGCACACTGACCACTAGGGGACAGCTCCTGCATTGAGTATCTGCCCCCTGCTGGTCAGTGCGTGTCATAGCGACTGGTTGTTCTGCTGTTAGGTCGATTTGCATATTAACCTTTTATTATATAGGACGGGGTCAGGGCCAGGAGTATGGACAGGGGACAGGCCTGGGTTTAGGCACTGGGTAGGGGATGCATGATTGGTGACCCTGAATTTGGGCCAGAATTGTGACTTCTAAATTAGCCAAAGCTTTGGAATTAGATCCTTCTTCTGGATATCACTGGCCTTGTTCATCTCCAACCTGCCTCCCCGTTCTCACACGCTGCCCACTTGCTCACTGCCCATCCCAGAGCATGAAGGTTTGCTGGGCCCTGGCAGGCCACCGTCCTCACCAGGGAGACAGACCACCTGCAACACGTTTTGTCTTCATCTCGCTGAACTAACAGGAAAAGTGCATGTCTGAGAACCCACTACCTTATTTCACCACTTGCAGCGAATTTTTACATTGTCTGCTGCACAGTTTGCTGAATTTCCAGCAAGAGCCATGCACCCGATGGGCCTGAAGTTGCAGACGGCTAAGACAACTCTGCCTTTCCTTCCTAGAGGGAACTTTTCTTTGACTGGAGCTCAGCAGAAAGCTCCCTAGATTATAGTCCTGACTTTGAATGAGCCTCAGATATGCCTATATCTCCCAGACAAGGAGAAGGGAATCAGGCAGATACAGTTGTTAGGTGTGCAGAATGCAGAAGGGAAGGGGGAAGGAAAGGAGGAGGGTGGGAAAGAGATGGAGAAGGAGGCAGATGAAGAAAGTCGATAAGGCTCGGGCAGTGTGGCTCGGTGGTTGAGCATGGACCTCTGAACCAGGAGGTCACTGATTGATTCCTGGTCAGGGCACATGCCTGGGTTGTGGGCTCAATCCTCAGTGTGTGTAGTACTAGAAGCTTCTTGCTCATACATTGTTTGCTTAATCCCTTGGGGAGAAGTTAATGTTTTTCCTTTTCAGGCATCTAGTGCTATTCTTAGAAATACCAGGAAGCAGTTAGAGTATTAACCTATCCTACACGTTACCACATAGGGAGTAAGAGTATGTGTACAGCCCTGGCTGGTCTGGCTCAGGGGATAGAGCGTTGGCCTGTGGACTGAACGGTCCCGGGATCGATTCCAGTCAAGGGCATGTACCTTGGTTGCAGGTGTGATTCCCCCGCTTTGGATGGAGGACTTGTGAGAGGCAACCAATCGATGCGTTGCTCTCACATGGATGTTTCTCTCTCTCCGTCTCTCCTTCTTCCTCCCACCCTCCCTAAAATCAAAGGAAAAATATCCAACAACAACAAAAATACGATGTGTACAGGGGCCAGCCCAGTTTCCTCTGGGCCTGCTTATGCTGAGCCCTCTCGACGGGGGAGAGAGGCTGCTGTAGAACTGGGAGAGGTCACCTGCATGGTCAGACAAAATCGGGATTATTCGGAAATAAAATTCTTCCGGTGCGCTCTCCTCCCCCTTCTCAATCTTCCTCTCCCAGCAGGCGTGCATCTCCTAAACTCCAAGGGACCCCCCGGTGAGATTGCAGCCAGGGGAGCACCGGGCAGCGGCCGCTCATCCCAAGCTCACCCCCTGCCCTCGGACTGCTTCCTCTGACTTCTCAGTGAGGCCAGGCCCCGCCCCAGCTCTCTCCTGCTGCTGCTCTGTCCGGAGCTCACCCCTGTCTCACTGTCCCCTGCTTTAATGAATGTGCAGTGGAACCTCATTTCTCCAACTTAATTCGTTCCGGGAGGCTTTCAAAAACCGAATCACTTTTCCCTCCCATTAGAAACAGCAAATTGAATGAATTTATTCCAGACCCTCAAATGATTCCCTGTTTTAACCTTTCTTAGATACAGGACATGTCTATTATTTATTTTTATTTTTAAAATATATTTTATTGATTTTTTTACAGAAAGAAAAGGAGAGAGATAGATAGAAACATCGACCAGCTGCCTCCTGCACAACCCCTACCGGGAATGTGCCCGCAACCAAGGTACATGCCCTTGACCGGAATCGAACCTGGGACCTTTCAGTCCGAAGGCCGATACTCTATCCACTGAGCCAAACCAGTTTTGGCAGGACATGTCTATTATATTATTTAAAAAAAAAAAAAAACTTTAAAAAACAAAAAGGACATGAAATGAAAACTTAACAACAAGGAAAGGATGTGTATAGTAAAAATGAGTACTATCTAAAAAATCAGAGAGCAGCAACAGATTAAAAAAAAAAATCATGAAAATATTCTCAGCACAATAGCCTGAGACTTATATTCGCACGTTCTCTCCTTTGTTTGTTCCCTGAGAGGCGCGTGACGGACCCTGCAGGGACCGGAATGAGAGGGTTCTCAGGCTGAGAGGTGAATTGCTTGAGATGGGAGACATTGGAGAAATGAGGTTCCACTGTTCCATCAAAAAATAAATTAAAAAAAAAAAAAGAAAGAAAATTCCTCAGTTGAAGAAATATGTCCTGAACCACAGTTGGCGCCCTTGGTGATGACGGACACACCGGGAGGGGGAGGGGGATTGTCTGATGGGCCAGAACAGCTAGCCTTCCGGCTGGCCCAGGAGCAGGGCCCAGAGCTGTGAGGGTTCATATCAATAATGTGGGGACAAGAGGGAGGGTGGGAAGCCACCGGAGAGAACCCATAAAGTGCCAAGTAAGATTTTGGTGGCAGGGTACCCCCTCTGCGTTATTCCCACCAACTCCCCCACCCCTGTGAGCCAGGAAGAGGGGAAATAGATAGCATGGACCTGTCTGTGCTGTTCGGTCCCCCCTCCCCCCTTCACTCCGGAGACACTGACTTTGGGGACGGAACCAAGAACGCAGTTGGGCCGAAACCGGTTTGGCTCAGTGGATAGAGCGTCGGCCTGTGGACTGAAAGGTCCCAGGTTCGATTCCGGTCAAGGGCATGTACCTTGGTTGCGGGCATATCCCCAATAGGGGGTGTGTAAGAGGCAGCTGATCGATGTTTCTCTCTCATCGATGTTTCTAACTCTCTATCCCTCTCCCTTCCTCTCTGTACAAAAATCAATAAAATATATTAAAAAAGAGAACGCAGTTGGGTGGACTAGACCGTGGGAGAGCTCAAGGCGGGCATATACCAGCCTCCCTAGACCTACGCTGGCAGCTGCCACAGCCAGAGTCCTGCCTGAGATTGTTCACGGCGACCCAGGGCCAGGCAGTCCCGGACAGCACCGTGATGGAGTCGAGCAGGGGAGGAGGACCGCAGCTGAATGGCCGGGAGCCTCTGGAGCAGGGGTCCTCAAATTTTTTTAAAGTGGGGGCCAGATCACGGTCCCTCAGACAGCTGGAGTGCCGGACTATATGAACTACTAATTCCTACTGTAACACCTCGGCTGCGCTCACTGCCCAAAAAACCTGGCAGGCAGGATCAGACTCCCCTGGGGGCTGCATGTGGCCCGCGGGCCGTAGTTTGAAGACCCCTGCTCTGGAGGGAGCCACTACGCCCCTCTCCTGTCCGAGCTCCGGAAGGGCTCCCCTGGGGCCAGAAGGCCCATCAAACGATTCACACGTCAAGACCACGTCGGGCTGGTGGTTGCAGCTGCCGCCCCCGACAGCTCTGGGCGGCTCTGCCTGCTGGCCGGCTCCGCACAATGGGGAGCCGGCCCGCCCCCCTCCCCGGGCCGGGGTCAGCGCTGTGTTTACGGCTCCCGCTGCGGCCGCTGCTGCTGCTGCTGCTGCTGCGGCTCAGCTGTCCGCGGCCGGCCATGTGTGCGAGGCGGGGCACAGTGAGCCTTTGAGGGGGCTCTGAGGCCCATTCATCGCAGCTGTCCCACCTGCCTGGCACGAGCAGCTGCTGGGCCCCCCGCACACATCCTGCCCGCAGGGCCCGGCCCGGGCCAGCGCCCTGCGGACTGCCGTGCCCCCGCTGTCCTTTCTGTCCGGCCCTGGCCGCTGCCTCTGCCAGTTGTTGAGCATTTCCCAGGCCCGGGTCATGGCAGCGACGCCTGCCAGGCTGCTAAGCTGCCCCCACTTGATCGGGGACCCCACAAGGCTTGTCCAACCAGGGACCTCATGCCTGTCGCTCGGCCTGCAGGGGAGAGGGGGGAGGGGAGCCTGGAGGAACCAATGGAGAGTCTTCACCCCGGCATCTGCTCTCATGAGCCACGGGCTAATAGGAGCCCCACTTTTTAATTTTATTTTACTTATTGATTTTTTTTTACAATATATCTTGTTGATTCTTTTTTTTTTACAGAGAGGAAGGGAGAGGGATAGAGAGTTAGAAACGTCGATGATGAGAGAGAGAGACCGATCAGCTGCCTCCTGCACACCTACTACCGGGGATGTGCCTGCAACCAAGGTACATGCCCTTGACCGGAATCGAACCTGGGACCTTTCAGTCTGCAGGCCGATGCTCTATCCACTGAGCCACACCGGTCAGGGCTAGAGCCCTACTTTTTAGGGAGCACGTGGGCCACCCCTCACCTTCCGAGACCTTCCGTGTGTATGTCCTGCTCCTCAAGATGCAACCTCACCTTCCTGGACAGCTCTGCTGCTTAGTCAGCAACTCTTTGGCTGCACAATGGCATGGACTGATCATTTAACATTTATGTAATGTGCTGAAACCGGTGTGGCTCAGTGGATAGAGCATTGGCCTGAGGACTGAAAGGTCCCAGGTTCGATTCCTGTCAAGGGCACGTACCTTGGTTGTGGGCACATCCCCAGAAGGGGGTTTGCAAGAGGCAGCTGATCGGCGATTCTCTCTCATCCATGTTTCCAACTCTCTATCCCTCTCTCTTCCTCTCTGTAAAAAATCAATAAAATATATTTATATAAAATCTCATGCAATGTGTGCAAATTGCTGGCTAGAGGGGGCCTGCCATTGGAGAAGGCCGGAAAATGAGCTCAGTTTTCTCTCACGCCAGCCTAACGAGCTGAACTTACAATAGAAATAACCTCCATGGACCCTATGTCTGTGTCAGACTTCAGGACTATACCCTGTTTCAGGGCACATACCTGGGTTGCGGGCTTGATCCCCAGTGTGGGGCGTGCAGGAGGCAGGTGACCCATGATTCTCTCTCATCATTGATGTTTCTATGTCTCTCTCCCTCTCCCTTCCTCGCTCCGCAGTCAATAAAACACGTTTAAAAAGAATTGTATTCCTGGTGAATTGAACTGAGAATGTCATGATGAGACTCCAGTCATTCCTGACTTCGGCACTCCTCACAGAGAGCCGGCCTGCCCCTGTCCACTGACAAGATGCCGCCATGAAAACCCAAGGCCCAGGAGTGAGGCGGAGGCCCCTGGACCACAGAGGCTGAGAAGGACCCATTAGAAGGGGAAGAGGGGCAGCCACACTCTGACCACATCCCCTTCCACCCCCCTGGCCAGGGCAGCGCAGACGGAGGGGAGCAACAGAGCCCAAGGGGACATTAGTCCTCTGAGCAGCGCAGGATGCTTCCCCAGAGGCCCACGTGGGTCTCGCCTCCTGGGGGTTCCTGGGAAAATCTGCGGCTGGACCACTGGAGGTCAGACAGAGATGGAGGAGGGAGGAGAGCAGACAGAAACCAGTGCTCAGGCCACGTCTGCCCTGGGGCACCACTGGTGGGGGTGTGATTGATGAAGCCGCCATAGAAAGCAATAGGAAGTTTCCTTAAAAAAAAACAAAACCCTAAAAATAGCCAAAGCTGGTGTGGCTCAGTGGATAGAGCGTCGGCCTGTGGACTGAAAGGTCCCGGATTCAATTCTAGTCAATGGCATGTACCTTGGTTGCGGGCACGTCCCCAGTGCGGGGTGTGCAGGAGGCAGCTGATTGATGATTCTCATCGATGTTTCTAGCTCTCTGTCCCTATCTCTTCCTCTCTGTAAAAAATCAATAAGATATATATTTAAAAAAAAAAATTAAAAATAGGGACTACCCTAGGAGATAGTCATTGCACCTCTGGGATATCCAAAGGAAGTCACATGATGACTTGTAAGAGAGAGCGGCTTCTCCGTGTTCGTTACAGCTGTGTTTACAACAGACAAGGCATGGAAACGGCCCATGTGTCCACACAGAGGAAGTGACAGAAGTTCACCAGGGAACACCACTCTGCCACAAAAAAGAAGGACATCCTGGCTTTGTGACAACAGGAACACACGCTGAGGGCTTTATGCTGAGAGGGATACGTCAGGGAAAGACGCACACCGAATGATCTCACACGAGGGTCTAAGGTACAGCCTGGAGGCCGTGTATTGTCTATTGCATATTTGAATGTTGCTCTATTCAGAGAGCAAATCTTTTTTTTTTTTTTTTTTTAATATGTTTTATTGATTTTTTTACAGAGAGGAAGAGAGAGGGATAGAGAGTTGGAAACATCGATGAGAGAGAATCATGGATCAGCTGCCTCTTGCACACCTCCTACTGGGGATGTGCCCGCAACCAAGGCACATGCCCTTGACTGGAATTGAACCTGGGACCCTCCAGTCCACAGGCCGATGCTCTATCCATTGAGCCAAACCGGTTTCAGCCAGAGAGTAAATCTTAAACATTCTTACCACACACACAGGTACACACACACACACACACACACACACACACACACTTGTAATGAGGTGAGGTGGTGGCTATGTTAACTTGACCTATTGTGGTTAATCATTTGACAACATACACGCATATCAAATTATTACAATGTACACCTTAAACTCACACCAAGTTATATGTCAATTATATCTCAACAAATCTGGAAACACACACACACAGACACACACACACACACATACAAAACCTCCCCAGAATTTCCAAGCCAACCTTTTAAGACAAGCTAGCTTCTAAGGTATGTACACATATAATACCTTAATTATACCTTAATTTAAAAAAATGAGAAAAAAATAAAATAAAACAAGCTAGCTTTAAGACCACTTGTGTCTTAAAAGCTACCTGAGTAAAATGTGAAAGCTGACATGAACTTGATATTCAATGCTGCTCTGTATAAACGCAGACTGGAATAGGAGGTTGTCCAGTTGATAAAAAGGTGAAACAGTGGATAGAAAAGCCATGCTAATCAAAAAATTATCATTTCAGAGACTTGACCCTTATCTTCAAGCAAAAAGGAAAAAGCTGACAGGCCACGGACAGCTGCAGTTCTCCATTTGAAATTTCCTGTCCTTGCAGGGGCTTCAGGGCTTAAAGATTAATATTTGATTTATTAAAATTAAAAATTCACAAGTTCAAAACCCAATTTTGAGGTTGAACCTTAAGCGCTTAGGTTCAACCTACAAATCTTCTAATTCTACTCATACAACTTCATTTTTACAGCCGCATTTAAGGAGCCTTTGACTACTTAATTGAATTCCCATCAATATTTGAAACTGCACTTAAAAAAAGAATATGCTCAATTACTTTTTATTTTAATTTTTTAAATACAATTTAATTTTTAAACTCCTCCCCCAGATTTTCATTGATTTTTAGAGAGAGTGGAAGAGAGAGAGAGAGAAAGAGAGAGAAACATTGATGTGAGAGAGACACATCAATTGGTTGCCTGTTGCATGAGCCCTGACCAGGGCCCACCCAGGAGCCTGCAACTGAGGTACATGCCCTTGACTGGAATCGAACCTGGGACCCTTCAGTCCACAGGCTGATGCTCTATCCACTGAGCCAAACTGGCCAGGGCTCAATCACTTTTTATTTTTTATTTAAATTAATTAATTAATTAATTAATTAATTTATATTTTATTGATTTTTTTTTTACAGAGAGGAAGAGAGAGGGATAGAGAGTTGAAAACATCAGTGAGAGAAAATCATTGATCGGCTGCCTCTTGCACACCCCCTGCTGAAGATGTGCCCGCAACCAAGGTACATACCCTTGACTGGATTCAAACCCAGGACCTTTCAATCCCCACCCTGTTTCCCCGAAAATAAGACAGTGTCTTATATTAATTTTTGCTTCCAAAGATGCGCTAGATCTTATTTTCAGGGGATGTCTTATTTTTCCATGAAGAAGAATACTGTACACATTTATTGTTAAGTGAAAATAACTCTATCCATTGAGCCACACCAGTTTCAGCTCAATCACTTTTTAAATACTTCAACTGTTTGATTAAAACACAAAATTTTCTCTAGTGCCTACATTGCTCTCTTTTTTTTTTTAAATATATTTTTAATTGATTTTGTACTGAAAGGAAGGGAGAGATAGAGAGAGTTAGAAACATCGATGAGAGAGAGTCATCAATCAGCTGCCTCTTGCACACGCCCTACTGGGTATATGCCCGCAACCAAGGTACATGCCCTTGACCGGAATCGAACCCGGGACCTTTCAGTCCCCAAGCCGACGCTCTATCCATTAAGCCAAACCGGTTCTGGCTACATTGCTCTTTTAAATGTAATAAAAGGAAACATCCATATTATGACAACTAAGCCTTTGAAACTGTTTCTATATTGTTTACAACCTTGGTAATAATCTACTCTATTTCCCAACTGGAATCATAAGTCAAGTTAATTCACTGAATTTCATATTTTAAATTAAAGTGTGAAATTAGAACGACATTCTGTTACGTATTGAAATGTGCGTATTTCTCTCAAACATTCTATATATTCAATAAAGCAAATATACACAATATTATCTTCAAGGTTAGCTAAAAATTTTAATATATTTTCTGATTTATTTCAGCATTAAACTATTTAATTCTACATCTTCCAAGGGTTAAAAACACACACACAGAAACCCACAACTTACTAAAGAAACCATTGTCTTTCCAACCCAAGCAAGTCAATCGCGGTCTCCTAAGGACCTTGTCAAACAATGGGCTGGACTCTGGCCCCAGTCCTGATGAGACACAATGAGATCACAACCACAAAAGGTCCTCCCAAATCTGTGAAAGGAGTTGGTCTCTTATCCCAAAACTTCTACCCTGTTTCCCCGAAAATAAGACAGTGTCTTATATTAATTTTTACTTCCAAAGGTGTGCTAGGTCTTATTTTCAGGGGATGTCTTATTTTTCCATGAAGAAGAATACTATGGTAAACATTTATTGTTAAATGAAAATACAGGAAATTTATTACCTGTATATGGTACGGTAGTATGGTAGTTGTCAACACAAACCAGACAAACTGTGAATCCTACAGTATCAAGAATTTACTCATTTATTCAATGACAATCATGTCATCATCTTCTGG
Source organism: Pipistrellus hanaki (assembly GCF_964339955.1). Classification (NCBI taxonomy): domain Eukaryota; kingdom Metazoa; phylum Chordata; class Mammalia; order Chiroptera; family Vespertilionidae; genus Pipistrellus; species Pipistrellus hanaki. The sequence continues at coordinate 10,581,684 of NC_140522.1, read as the reverse complement.
AACATCATCATAACAATCCAATTCCTGAATTTCCTGGTGAATTTCTGGTGACTCCATTTCTTTCAGAATCAGTGGACCAAATCTCTCATGTTTAGCAGTAGCACTGTCTTTAAATGAGCACTTCTTGTCAAGGTAGCCTGCTCCCAGTGCATTTGCAATGCAACTGTCAGTGATTTTCTCCCATGAATTCTTCACCCAAGTCACAACTTCTTGCAGTTTAGGTTTCACAAAGTTTCCACGCTGATTTCTCTCCATTCTATTTTCAATGTAATCATTAATTTCCATGCGCAAATTGTCTTTGAATGGCTTGTTTATTGCAATATCAAGAGTCTGGAGATAGGCCTTATTTTCGGGGGATGCTTTGTATTTCACTCAGAAGGAAACCTGTAAGTAGGTCTTATTTTCGGAGGATGTCTTATTTTCGGGGGAACACGTATGCTACCATTACTTTGTTGTTGTTAATCCTCACCCGAGGATATTTTCCCATGGATTTTCAGGGCCAGTAGAAGCGAGAGAGAAATACTGACGTGAGAGAAACACATGGATGGTTTTGGTTGCCTCCTGGCTAAGGAGGAGCCTGCAACCAAGGTACATGCCCTTGACCAGAATTGAACCGTCATGCTCTGGCCCACAGGTGGGTGCTCTATCCACGGAGCCACACCGGCTGGGTCGATGCTCTCATTCCTGATTTTTTTGGCCCACTCCCTGGAATCTGCAATTCCACCATTAGGATGTCACCCATCGCCTCCACCGGGCCCCTGCAAGATTCTGATCCCAAGCCTCCCGCCGAGGGCGAGATCTCGTCTCCTGTTGGGTGCCCGCCGCTCTGACGTACAGTGACGTAAAGAAGTACAGATTGTGACACGTGTGCCCTCTGACCCCTGCCCTTTGACCGAATGCGGCCTCTCAAGTGTACTGCCTGATGTACGATTTTCGGGAGCTCTGGGTTATAGCAGCTAGAGAAGCTACTATCTGGCATTCTGTTGTTTTTTTTTAGGATAACCATCTTTCTTTCCATTGTTGACCGTTCATTCATGTTCACATTGATATGGTGCATTAGTCGTTTTGTGCTTCTAAACACTTTAAGGCCCGAAAGAGAATCTCCAGACCTCTGTTCCACCTTCTCAGCAACTCTTCTCTCCCCCAGCCCCCCTGGTTACCCCTCTCTCTGTGCTTAGTCTCACTGAGCGGGGGTGGGGTGTGGATATGTCAGAACAGTGGCTCCCAGAGGAGGCGTGGCTCCCGCCTGCACAGGGCAGAGCTGGGGGAGGGGCCAGCCTGAGATGAAGGAGTCCCACCTGTGATCTCCAATTCCAGGAGCCAAGGGATGTGCCTGCAGACACCGGATCAGCAGCCGAGCACAGAGCACCCCGGAGCCGGGCTCCCGGAGTCCGTCTCCTTTGCTTCCCAGGCACCTGGGAGGGAAAGGCTGGGTCCGGGCTGCCTCCCTGCTGCCCTGGGAAAGGAGACGAAGACGCATAAGAAGTCTGTCCGCCCTCCATCAGGCCAGGCACCCGGACCCCCGTCCCGGCCAGGCGGATGGCAGATTGCCAGGCTCTGCGATCCGGCTGGAAATTCAGTCTGCGGGTTGGGATCCCTGCTGGGTCAGCCCGGGCCCTTACTCCTCCTGCTTCGGGGTCTGCATCTGGGGACTGGGGAGGGGGCACAGCTGCTAGATATTAGGACCGAGCTGCTGTTGATCTGAGGGACGGGGACTCTGTCAGTGTCTCCTCAGAGGGTGTGGGAGCCTTGCAGGACACGTGCCCTCGAAAGGTGTGCTCAGATCCTCCTATAGAAACGCCTCGTCCCTGCCGAAACCGGTGTGGCTCAGTGGATAGAGCATCGGCCTGCGGACTGAAAGGTCCCGGGTTCGATTCCGGTCAAGGGCATGTACCTTGGTTGCGGGCACATCCCCAGTAGGGGGTGTGCAAGAGGCAGCTGATCGATGTCTCTCTCTCATCGATGTTTCTAACTCTCTATCCCTCTCTCTTCCTCTCTGTAAAAAAATCAATAAAATATTTTTAAAAACAAAACAAAAAAACATGCCTCGTCCCATTTCTGGGTAAAACCCGCCTCATCCTTTGCTGTGGGCCTCTGTGGCCGCCAGCACCTTGGATCCATTCCCACGGCAGGCTGACGTCACAGGGCCCCCTGGGAAGGCCCATGGGTGACCTTTCATCATCACCAGCTGAACTCAAGGGTAGGCAGAGCCACGCCCTGGGAACACGCTTCCCCAAAATGTGGAAGACTGTGATCAGTACCGATTTCTTACCTTTATTCGTGTGCTGGGCATGAGGAACGAATAGGACCTTGACTTACCCAGGTCTGGATATGCTAAATCCCAGGAATGAGGGAATGAATAGGGCCTGGGCACACCCAAACTCCTTTGACCTTAACCCCCCTCTGGAAATCAACAAATGCGCTGTGCTGTCTGTGGTGGGTGTGACTGTCCCTCCATCAGAGTGGCAGCCCCCCATCTGGTCTCAGCTTGAATCTATTTCTGTGTCTTGGTCTCTTTTTTTCTCTCTTTAATTTCTTTCTTTTTAAAATATATTTTATTGATTTTTTACAGAGAGGAAGGGAGAGAGATAGAGAGCTAGAAACATCGATGAGAGAGAAACATCGACCAGCTGCCTCCTGCACACCCCCTACTGGGGATGTGCCTGCAACCAATGTACATGCCTTTGACCGGAATGGAACCCGGGACCTTTCAGTCCGCAGACCGACGCTCTACCACTGAGCCAAACCGGTTTGGGCTTTCTTTAATTTCTTAATCCCCAGCTCTTCCACTCAGGAACCTGTGGTTTTCTGTGCGGGCCACGGAAAACAGAGAAACAGCCCCCCACAGGTGAGGCTGGCGGGTGGAGAAAAGGGGAGGTCGGAAACAGAGGCCAAAGAAAGCAGTGCCCAGGCCCGAGGGCTTCAACTTTTTTTTTTTTTTTTAATATATTTTATTGATTTTTTACAAAGAGGAAGAGAGAGGGATAGAGAGTTAGAAACATCGATGAGAGAGAATCATCCATCAGCTGCCTCTTGCACACTCCCTTACTGGGGATGTGCCCACAACCAAGGTACATGCTCTTGACCGGAATCGAACCTGGGACCTTTCAGTCCGCAGGCCAACACTCTATCCACTGAGCAAAACTGGCCGAGGGCCTTAACTTACCTGCCCTTCACCTTGCCCTCTCCATCAACACAGTGAACGTGACCATGGAGGCCATGTCAGAGCTTTGCTGGGCAGAGGTGGCCTCGGGGTGGGTCGAGGGCTCAGCACCTTAAGGTCAAAGGAGTTTGGGTGTGCCCAGGTTCTATTCATTCCTCACTCCTGGGATTTAGCATATCCAGACCTGGGTGAGTCAAGGTCCTATTCGTTCCTCATTCCCAGCACACGGATAAAGATAAGAAATTGGTACTGATCACAGTCTCGTACATTTTGGGGAAACGTGTTCCCAGGGCGTGGCTCTGCCTCTGCCTTGAGCTCAGCTGATGGTAATGAAAGGTCATCCGTGGGCATTCCCAGGGGGCCCTCTACACTGGCGTCCCATAGCAACGGTTACTTAGCAACTGAGTATCCTCTCTGCCTCACCCCACGCAGCCTTCCTTATCCTCCCTCCTCCCTCCCTGCAGGTGTCCCGGGCCTTCGGTGGGAGTGGAGAGCTGGCTGGGAGAGGGGGGCGGTGGGTTTCCTGTGCCTCCTCTATGCATCATGGGAGTTCACCTACGCCGTGGTCAGCAAACTGCGGCTCAATAGCCACATGCAGCTCTTTGGCCCCGTGAGTGTGGCTCTTCCACAAAATACCTGGGCCTGGGCAAGTCTATGTTAAAGTGGCGTTAGAAGAAGGTTAACTTTAAAAAAATGTGGCTCTCCAAAGAAATGTCAATCGTTGTCCTGTTGATATTTGGCTCCGTGGACCAATGAGTTTGCCGACCGCGGGCCTACATGTTCCGTGTCCCGGCTCACCGTACAGCAGCCCCTCCTGCTCTTCTCCGGGAGCGATGTCCTCCGGAGGAGAGGCGCTGAGTGTGGGCAGGGAAGCTTCTGGAAGCAGGTGGGCGCTGGTCCAGATGAGCCAGGGAGGGAGGCAGCCCGTCGCCGGACAGGCTGGTGGCTCCTCTGGTTCTGTGTCTGAGGTGTCAGCTTCGTCCGGACAGGTGTGTGTGCGTGGGACTTAGCTCTGTGACTGGTGTGCAGTTCTCAGGGAACGGTCCCTGTTCCCACACCACGGCTCAGTGCGGTGTTCGCGATGTTTGAGTTCCCAGGGTCCGCCTTTATCTTATTTATTTTATTTTATTTTATTTATTTATTTATTTATTTATTTATTTATTCTCCCCCCCCCGCTCCACCAGGTTCCTACCCTCTGCCCTGTCCCCACTCCCCATTGTCCTCATCCATAGGTGCACAGTTTATGTTCAGTCTCTTCCCGCATCCACCACTCCCCTTTTCCCTGAGAATCATCAGTCCACTCCCCTTCCATACCTCTGATTCTATTATATTCACCAGTTAATATTGCTCATCAGGTTTTTTAATTCCCTTGGTGTTTTGTGTTTTTGTTTTGTTTTTGTTTGTTTGTTTTTATTGGCTTCCAAAGGGGAGTTTAAGGTCAAAAGGAGTTTCGGGTGTGCCCAGATCCTATTCATCAAAATATGGGTAAGCTCCTTATCTTTTGGTACAAGATTTAGCATATCGAGACCTGGGTGAGTCAAGGTCCTATTTGTTCCTCATTCCAAGCACATGGATGTATCTTATTTTTTTAAAACATGTTTTTATTGACTTCAGAGAGGAAGGAAGAGGGAGAGAGAAATAGACACATCCATGATGAGAATCATGGATTGGCTACCTCCTGCACGCCCCACACTGGGGATCGAGCCCACAACCCAGGCATGTGCCCTTGACCGGAATCAAACCTAGGACCCTTCAGTCCACAGGCCGATGCTCTATCCACTGAGCCAAACCGGCCAGGGCCGCAGGATCTGCCTTTAGGAGGCACATTGGCCGTGAACGTGGGTCGGACCTGTTCTGAGGTCTGTGGTGATCATGCGGAGTCTGTTTCTGTACCGCTCAGGTGGCTTGGCCTTCTGGACCGGCCAAGTTGAGAATAATGACAAGGGTCCGATTTTGTCTGAAGCTCTGGAAGCGGGGTGGCCACTCCAGGGGGGGAGTTTCCCTCCCTTCAGACTTGAAAGGCAAGCACAGGAACGTCTCACAACCCCCTTCCCCCCAGGACCCAGTGTCTCAGCCATTTCTTCTCAGCAAAGTGGAAGCTTAGAAGTTAGTTTTCAATGAACATTGTTCTTTCGTAGCCATTGATATTATGTGGAACTGTTTTAACCTCCCATTTTTTAGAGATCAAAGAGGGTCAGTTATTGGCAGCAGCATCATAGAGGTGACTTGCGCCGATGTATAGCGTGGAAATAAAAGAAGAAATTGATTGTCTAATACGCGTGGGTTTCACTGTCCATTTTTGTCACACGAGGGACTTGCAAGAGGTCAGTAGTTCGAATTCTACATTCACAAAGTTTTGACTAAAATGACCCGCGTCTTCCCTTTCTTGATAACTGCCTGTGTACATGTTAAAACAGATTTTACTTTGGGTTTTTATGATTCATTTTTTCCTCCTAAGTCTTACTGTGAAAATTACATCACCCCTGAGCAAATTAAAAAAAAAAAAAATTTTTTTTTTTTTGACAGAGATCCAGACAAAATTTACTAAGAACATTATGTAACTCATTTATCCTCATTTATCTCAACCCTATGAGATCTGTACTGCTTTTATCCATGCTTTACAAAAGAGGGAACAGAGGCTTTGAGAGGTTACAGAAACTTGCCCATGGATCACACAGCTATTAAAGGAGCAAGCTGTCCTTGTCACCGTCCTACTGTCTGTCCCTTCGTGTCAAAGATGGCCACTGAAATTATCACTAATAAAACACACAGAGGGACTAATACTGAATTCTTCATGTCTACCTCAAACTGCCAATTCTATATTTTTGCCTGTTGTAAATGGTCAAATAAATTGGAATAACTATCCACCTTAATCTATTCCATATCTACACTAATAAAAGGGTAATGTACTCATTAGACCAGGAGACATTCTGGACAAAGCCAGGGTGGCAGGGCTGAGGCAGACGAGGTTAGGGGCAATCAGGTCAGGAGGGGAGGGCAGTTGGGGGTGAGCAGTCTGGCAGAAGGAGCAGTTGAGGACAAGCAGGCTGGCAGGCAGAGTGGTTAGGGGTGATCAGGCAGGCAGGCAGGTGTGCAGTTAGGAGCCAGTGGTCCCAGATTGTGAGAGGGATGTCTTACTGCCGGTTTGGGATCGGGCCTAAACCAGCAGTCAGACATCCCCCAAGGGTCCCAGATAGGAGAGGGCGCAGGCCAGGCTGAGGGACACTGCCTCCCTGCACGAATTTTGTGCACCGGGCCACTAGTAACAACCTATGAAGGTAACTAGCCAGGGAAAGACTCAAATATTCAGAAATATGTTGGTTGGCACATGAGCCCATTTTGCTGTGGTTTGTGCATTTTAAAAAAAAGATTCCAAAGAAATCTAAGGAAATTTGGTACCAGAGAAAAATACCGTTGAATTGCAGCTCTACTGTTTCCCAGCTGCAGGGCCTTGGAGAATGTACTTGGCCTTCCTGAGCTTCTCCCATTTTTTTTCTTCTGTACGGTGGATGCAATAACACTTAGCTCAGAGAGTTGCAGCTATGAAAGGACATAACATAGGTACTGTGCCTGTTACAATGCCTGACTCATGAGCGGTGATGAACACATATTCCTTCTATCCCTCCAACTCCCAGAGTTCTCAAGATTGGCAATTCTTACAGTTCATCATGCCCAAGCAAGTTCATCTTAAATAAATCCTAGCACATGTTTTTTTCTTCTTCTCTGAATAGCTCTTCAACAATGGTAAGTGTTTGTCTCTAAGACATTAAAGTTGTGAGTTTCTGGGTAAGATAATAATTAGAAAATAAGAAAATTAAGTTCCAGACCGTCAAACCTCAGAGGGAAGGCAGGGGAGGGTGGGGGTAAGGGGAGAGAGATCAACCAAAGGACTTGTGTGCATGCATGTGAGCCTAACCAATGGACACAGACAACAGGGGGGTGGGGGCATGAGTGGGGGGTGGTGGTGGGAGTAATGGGGGGGATAAGGACCATAGGTAATACCTTAATCAATAAAGAAATTTAAAAAAAAAATTAAGTTTCAACACTTAAAGTTGCAAGAGTAGAAGTTTTGGCAACAACATTTTAGAAAAGAAAGGCCGAGGGAACAGAAGGCAGGCTCTTAAAACTAGATGTATTTTTTTTTTTCTGTTGAAAGGAAAGAATTGGGCTGTGTCTAGGAGGTTGTGAGTTTTTTCACCGCCGTGTTTTGACCCTATAAGCAGGTGTGCTATGGGAAGTGACATAAAGCTTTTTCTCATTCAAAAATCCTAATTTCTATCAACATCGAAAAACTTGCAATGTGGAAGTCAAAATGACACCATTTAAAAATCTGTGCATTTGAACAGAGAACCAGAGAGATAATTAGTATCATTATTATTAGCCACAGAGATATGAAAACCACGTGATTTAAGTGTTGAAAAAGAAAACCCACGCCAACCATACATTACAGATAAAAAGAATGTCCCAATATTTATTATTACTAATTTGGACAATGCGAAACATCACTACCCATCACTAATTGTTGTGCTATTTTATTTCAGGGGATACGAAAGTATGGGCAAAGCCTTTATAAATTCCACCTGTGACCTGTGGTCCTTGGTAATCCTGTTTTTCCCATAGACCTTACGTTCCTCAGCCGTGTTTTTTCTACCCTTCAAAGTAGGGAACTGTCAGCATCTGAGGGACCTCTAAGCAGTACGTCATGTTGTCTGTGGGCTTCAGCTCCTTGGAAAGATGCTTTGTGATACTTGACGGATGGATCTGACGAAAGCTTTGAAATGCTATGACAATGAGGAAGGGCGCTTTGAATGACTTGTTCGCCATTGTTTTTGGAGTGCTCAGTACATATTTGGTTAAAAAAAAAATTGTGTGCCGAAACCGGTTTGGCTCAGTGGATAGAGCATTGGTCTGTGGACTGAAAGGTCCCAGGTTCGATTCCGGTCAAGGGCAAGTTCCTTGGCAGCTGGTCGATGTTTCTCTCTCATCGACGTTTCTAACTCTCTCTCCCTCTCAATTCCTCTCTATGTAAAATCAATAAAATATATTTTTAAAAAAATTGTGTAGTGTTCCTGTTTCTTTCCTTTGGTCGCCTAAAATAGCTCGACATCATTCCATAACCAAGAATGCCCTGCCTATCAGAAAACTCAGAGCCAACCTCTATGCTCAGGTAGGATAACTTTTCTTTATATATATATATAGATATATAGATATATATATATATAGATATATAGATATATATAAATATATATATATAGATACAGATACAGATATAGATATAGATATAGATATAGATATAGATATAGATATAGATATAGATATATAGATATATAGATATATAGATATATAGATATATAGATATATAGATATATAGATATATAGATATATAGATATATAGATATTTATTTATTTTATTGATTTTTTACAGAGAGGAAGGGAGAGGGATAGAGAGTTAGAAACATCGATGAGAGAGAAACATTGTACGTATCCATTCCCTTTCTTCCTTTTTTGCAAGTGTTGGTTTTTGGGACACCTACGCAAGACCCAGGTCCCATGATGCATTTCTTTAGCCAGCTGGACACATTTACTTCTTGTGGGTTTTGCCTGCATGTGTAGCCCAGGTTTTTTAGGAGCGCTATTGACTGTTTTTAAAAAAATATATCTTACTAATTTTTATAGAGAGGAAGGGAGAGGGATAGAGAGTTAGAAACATCAATGAGAGAGAAACATCGATCAGCCGCCTCCTGCAAACCCCCCACTGGGGATGTGCCCGCAACCAACATACATGCCCTTGACTGGAAACGAACCTGGGACCTTTCAGTCCGCAGGCTCTATCCACTGAGCCACACCAGTTTCAGCGTTATTGACTCTTTAAATGAGTTCTTTGTGACTACATTGAGATATGCTTCTGTTTGCATTCACCAGAGATGCAAACCACTGTTCAGGAGGTTGCATGTCAGCCTGTGGTGACTTATAAACTCATCACGAATAGCAGCAAGTGCACGAAGAGAAAAAAATCTCCAAAGGCGTGGACAGGTGGCAAACGCCGAAATCACACACGAAAAGCCAAGCAGCCACGAGGGTGGGCCTCCACACTCTGCCTGCCATCCGCCCGAACCCTGAGCTCTGTCAGGAGGAAGGGCCGCCGCCTGAGAGAGCCTCCAAGTTTTCCACAGAACCAGCCCCTGCCTCTCACAGGCCCCAGCTTCTAAACAGCTTAATTGAATTAACGAGGAGATTACTCACTTGGCAGGAAGTTGTGTGCCTGTGATGGGGGTGGAAGTTGTTGATCGCAGAGCAGCCAGATTCGGGCACAATTGGCTACCGCTGTCAGTTTAATTAGGGGTATAGATTCTGCGTCAAATGATTTCCTGTCATGATATCTGGTGTTAGAAGAAGTATCAATCATCCCTGGTCTATCTACCCTGTTTCCCCGAAAATAAGACAGTGTCTTATATTAATTTTTTCTCCCAAAGTTGCGCTAGGTCTTATTTTCAGGGGATGTCTTATCTTTCCATGCACTAGGTCTTATTTTCGGAGGATGTCTTATTTTCGGGGAAACACGGTAGTTGAGTGCATACGTTGCTTTTCTGCGTTTTCAAAGACACCATGTCTCTTTCTTTTCTTTCTTTTTATTTATTTTTTAAATATATTTTATTGATTTTTCACAAAGAAGAAGGGAGAGAGAGAGAGAGAGAGCTAGAAACATCAATGAGAGAGATACATCGACCAGCTGCCTCCTGCACACCCCCATCAGGGATGTACCCGCAACCAATGCACATGCCCTTGACCGGAATCGAACCTGGGACCTTTCGGTCCACAGGCTGACGCTCTATCCACTGAGCCAAACCGGTTTCGGCATCCATGTCTCTTTCTTTCCCACCCATTCACCCACTCCACGGGGAGCACCCCGATGGCCACGCATGGGGAGACAGGCTGACTCAGAACTCAAAGGCCACGCAGGTGGACCCGGAAGGCGACCTCCTGGCTTTGCGTCCAGAGAGATTTCCTTTACGGCAGTGTTTCCCAACCTTCTCTCATGATGAGAATCACCTGGTGGAGTTGTTAAACCACAGATTCCTGAATCCCAACTAAGAAGTGCTAAACTAGAATTTTTGAGAACATATAGGTAAAATTGCATACCTAACTTAGTGCTCTGTATATAACATCTGTGTTAGAGCACTAGTTAAGTATACAATTTTACCTATATGTTCCCAAAAATTCTAGTTTAGCACTTCTTAGTTGGGATTCAGGAATCTGTGTTTTAACAATTCCACCAGGTGATTCTCATCATGAGAGAAGGTTGGGAAACACTGCTTTACGGTGTCCCTGATAATGTGGGGTTTTATTAGGGAAACCTGTCTATAGAACAACCCAGTAAAATGTTCACAGCAGCATCCTGAGATTAAAAAACACACGTGTTGCTGGTTCCTCTGGTTTGTGGCACTTAAAATTAGGCTTCCTCAGACTCATGTCACAATAATATATTTATTTTCATTTAATGTGATTTTAATTTTATTCAATATATAACTAAATTTATTCAATGATGAGGGGCTATTCCATTTATTTTTAAAAATATATTTTATTGATTTTTTTACAGAGAGGAAGGGAGAGGGATAGAGAGTTAGAAACATCGATGAGAGAGAAACATCGATCAGCTGTCTCCTGCACACCCCGTACTGGGGATGTGCCCGCAACCAAGGTACATGCCCTTGACCAGAATCGAACCTGGGACCCTTCAGCCCAGAGGCTGACACTTTATCCACTGAGCCAAACCAGCTAGGGCTAATTTATGTATTTATTGGTTGATTTATAGAGAAGATGGAGTAGGAGAAGGAGAAGGAGAAGGAGAAGGAGAAGGAGGAGGAGGAAGAGAGGAAGAAGAAGAAGAAGAAGAAGAAGAAGAAGAAGAAGAAGAAGAAGAAGAAGAAGAAGAAGAAGAAGAAGAAGAAGAAGAAGGAAGATTTATGCATTCATTGGTTGATTCTTGCATGCACCCTGACTGGGGATTGAACCTACAACCTTGGCATATTGGGACGATGCTCTCACCCACTAAACTACCCAGCCGGGGCAACCTTGGGTGCATTTTAAAACAAGCAGGACCCCAGCTATCGGCATCTCCTTGTGGCTTGCCTTCCTCACAGTATGGCAGCTGTGCTGGGAGGGTGGGCATCCCGGAAGAGAGCCAGATGGCTGGAAGCAGCATCGCCCTTCTACCCTCCCCTTGGAACTCTCTTTTGGTTTCATTCTCTTTGTTAGAAGCTTGCCTGTCAGGCCAACCCATCTTTAAGAGAAGGGAATTAGACTCCGCCTCTCAGGGGGAAGGGCACCAAGGAATTTGCAGCCATGTCTTAAAGCCACCACACATGGGTTTTATTCACAATTTATTCACAGGCCCTTGAATAACAAATGGGCTCAGTTTGAGAAGGATAGTTCTGCTCAGCTCAGCTGTTTCCACATGTAGCAGTCAGCTTCAGCTATCCAAGTGCTGTGTTCATCACCACCTTCACTATTCCACTGTGGCAATGTACACTGTCAAAAACTTATACCTCTTTTTTTTTTTTTTTTTTTAATATTTAATTTATTTTTTACAGAGAGAAAGGGAGAGGGGAGAGAGCTAGAAACATTGATGAGAGAGAAACATTGATCAGCTGCCTCCTGCACACGCCCCATTGGAGATGTGCCCACAACCAAGGTACATGCCTTTGACCGCAATCATAACCTGGGACCCCTCAGTCCATAGGCCGACGCTCTATCCACTGAGCCAAACCAGTCAGGGCAACTTGTACCTCTTTTAAGATTTTATAATCCCTCATACTGTGCTCTTTAATGCCTTAAATAGTGCTAAATTATTTAAAATAATTCAAAATTATGTTAAGTTGAAATTTGAAATTTTATGTTCGTCTCCCAGTCAAGACACTTGCTTAACACAATTTGGAGAAAAGTATTGGCTTTGAAAACTGTTGGCCAAAATTAAAAGCAAAATTAAGCAAACATTCAACAATCACCCGTGGGTTAAAGATATTTTTCTGTTTATTTCAAAATAACAATAACCCCATCTGCATCTTTTCTTGCACTTACACTGGACTCTTCTGTCCCTAATTTTTAAAAAATATATCTTTATTGATTTCAGAGAGGAAGGGAGAGGGAACGAGAAATAGAAACCATCAATGATGAGAGAGAATCATTGATCAGCTGTCTCCTGCCCGCCCCCTACTGGGGATCAAGCCCACAACCCAGGCATGTGGAATCAAACCCCGAACACTTCAATCTGCAGGCCGACGCTCTATCCACTGAGCCAACCCAGCGAGGGCCTGTCCCTAATTTTGAAGATGGGAGAAATCACAGAGAAATTCAGAGCAAATGACACTCCATTCTACTTTGCATGAAAATTCTTTGTGTCTTATTGTTTCTGTCAATTAAAGCCCCCAATGGGCAGGGACGATTATTGCTTATGATTGTGTCTTTTATAGTGTTCATTCAAGAGCCTTGCACAAACCATTGTCCGTAGTGCATAATGCTGGATCTATGTGTATCTATCCTACCATAATGAAATCATTATTTAACGTTCTTCTGTCTCGCCTAACGTGACCTCAAATACCCTATCCTGGGCACTGAGAATGCATGCAGTGACTGTTTCGGAATGAGATGGTGGTTGAACCAACGCTTGTAGGACGGACAGATGGATGGAACGTCCGTTTGTAATACTAACCGAAGCCAGTTTACTCAGGTTTACTCCGTGGGTCTTCCTTTTAGGCAGCCTTCAGTCTGATTCAATGGCTGTCCATTTAATTACCTGTTAATTAATTAACCCACTTAATGAACTAGTCCAATTGATGAAGTTAATGGTTACAAGGTCTGGGTGTGTTCAGACCTGTGTTGTTGACAATGACTAAGAGGACGGGGAGAGGGACCTTGGTGACCTTGAAGCTCTGCCTTATAACCTGTCCTAGTGCTTGTCCCGCTCCTGTGAGTCAACAGAGGCTGGTCTGTGGGCACCAACCATTGTGTCTACAGAACGCACTGCTTCTGAGTTGTTTCTTTTTCTTTTTCTTTTTTTTAATAATATATTTTATTGATTTTTTACAGAGAGGAGGGGAGAGGGATAGAGAGTTAGAAACACCGATCAGCTGCCTCCTGCACACCTCCTAGTGGGGATGTGCCCACAACCAAGGTACGTGCCCTTGACCGGAATCAAACCTGGGACTCTTAAGTCCGCAGGCCGACTCTCTATCTGCTGAGCCAAACCGGTTTTGGCCTGTTCCTCTTTTTCCAACTAGTATCTCTTACCCCATTGCTCTTGGTGGGTGGAAACTCTTTAAAAAGCAAAAACTAAGCCAGGAAAATGGGCAACGTCAGGGTCAAATGCATAGTCGACCTCCTTTTAGTCTGTTTTGAAACAAACGCATTTTTTTTTTTTTCATACACTCAAGGCCCAGTTAATCCAGGCTGAGGTTGCGCTGCATGTGAGCACCCCGGATCTGGGCGATGACTCTTGGGTTTCTGTATCCCGTGAGAATGCGGGCATCGTTTTCCAGGGCCCCTCAGCCCGCCCCTGAGCGTGGGCCTGAGCACCGAGGGTCGGGAAGTGCTGTGTGCCTGTGTGTGTTGGGCAGGATTTCCTGTGAAGGGTCAAGAAAACATACACATTTCCCCATTGTCTTCGCCTCAACAGCAGAAAGCCCTTGTGTCCTACTAGGGACCCTGTTAGTCACTGCCATGGCAACGGGGAGGGGGGGAGGGGGGCAGGTGGGCGGGTCATGCTTCGGCCCTGATAGCCATCTTCAGGACAAAGACCAAGAGAACCCAGGGTGTTGGTGAACCTGCCTCTTGGCTCCCCACGGCCCACTCCCCTCCCATCACCTCTTTGGCAAAATAGGAAAACAGCCGAAACCAGTGGATGGAGCATCAGCCTGCAGACTGAAGGGTCCCAGGTTCGATTCCGGTCAAGGGCATGTACCTTGGTTGCAGGCACATCACCACTGGGGGGTGTGCAAGAGGCAGCTGATTGAAGATTCTCTCTCATCGATGTTTCTAGCTTTCTATCCCTCTCTCTTCCTCTCTGTAAGTACTCAATAAGATATATTAAATTTTTTTTTTTTTTTTTTAATGGGAACCTAGCGGACGCAACCAAGTGTGAACCAACCGGCTGGAAGGGCTGGGTTTCTGAGCGCTCTGGCTTGATAGCATTTCTCATGACAGAACTCCTTAAGAATAACACCAGAGGGTATTGGTGTGTAGGAAAAGGGGCAGAGGCTCAGAAATCGACTGGGAATCTTGAAGTGACAGTCTCAAGGTCTTGCTTATAAGAAATTTATGAACGTAAGTTATTTATGTATGTATTTATTTATTTTTTAACCTTCATCCGAGGTTATTTTTCCATTGATTTTTGGAGAGAGTGGAAGACGGAGAAAGAAGAGATAAATATCAACATGAGAGAAACACATTGATTGGTTGCCTACTGCAGGGGAGGGCAAACTCATCAGTCCACAGAGCCAAATACCAATAGAACAACAACTGAAATTTCTTTTGAGAGCCAAAAACTGAGTCTGCGCATGGGCCACGAAGTTTCACACTGTACGTGCGCGCCGCATGTGGCTCGAGAGCCGCAGTTTGCCGCCCACTGGCCTACTGCATGCACCCCGACCAGGGCCCAGACCGGGGAGGAGCCTGCAACCGAGGTATGTGCCTTTGACTGGAATCCAACTGGGACCCTTGGGTCTGCAGGCTGACGCTCTATCCACTGAGCCACACCGGCTGGGGCAGAAATACAGTTCTAACGGGGTAAGCACTGATGCAATGTTGGAAGAGATAGCTCAATGATCTAGACATGGGCCGTCAGTCCCGAGTTTGGCATCGTGTCTCACACTGAGTGTGCCACAATAAAAACCATAGAAGCATTTTTATCTGCCCTTCAATTCCGAATGATAACTTTGCTGGGTAGAAAAAGCTTCAGAGATCAGAAAAAGCTAAAGGAGTACATCGCCACCAAATCAGTATTATACGAAATGCTAAAAGGCGTCCTTTAAAAAGAGGAAAAAGAAGAAAAAAAAAAGTAAAGATAAAAACGACGAACAACAAATACATATCTATCAACAAGTGAATCTAAAAGTCAAGTGAATTAAAAATCTGAGGAACAGAATAAACTGGCGAATGTAATAGAATCAGGGGCATAGAATGGGAGGGGATTGATAATTCTCAGGGAGGGAGGGGTGTCTGTGTGTGTGGGTGGGGGGGGGAGTAGGGGAAGAGACAGACAAAAATCATAAACCTACGGATGAGGACAGCCGGGGGGGAAGGGGGAGGGGAAGGTAAGGGCAGAGGGTGGAGTGGGGACCAGGTGGAGGGGAGCTATGGGGGCGGGGGGGAGGGGAGAAACAATTGTAATAACCTGAACAATAAATATTTATTTTAAAAAATAAATAAAAATCCTGTATGATAACTGTAACCCCCCCAAACAAACAAACAAACAAACAAACCATAGAAGCAGAGAGCAGACATTCCTGGAGGTGACTTTTGAGGTCAACCTGGGCCTTGCTTCCTGGCCTGCGGGCATCCATCAGCTGAATTCCGATGACCCAGCCAGTCTTCCTTTGCCCGCGGTGCCCTGTACGCAGTGTGCCCTCCTCTGCCGTGGCTGCATTTGTCTGTGGCCATTGGAGATGGACATCCACAGTGAGCGCCCTGGGGCCATTTGCTAGGTCAGTGCTTCCGGAATGCTGAGGACGGAGAAGGCTGAGAGTGAAGTCCGTGCATAGGAAAATGCTCTCCGCAGGGCTGCGGGTTGATTTTCTGATCAAGAACCTGCCTGGCTGTTAGCAAGAGTGGATGCTGCTGCCCTAACCGGTGTGGCTCAGTGGATAGAGCATCTGCCTGCGGACTGAAGGGTCCCGGGTTTGATTCCGGTCAAGAGCATGTACCCTGGTTGTGGGCACATCCCCAGTGGGAGGTATACAGGAGGCAGCTGATCGATGTTTCTCTCTCATCAATGTTGCTGGCTCTCTATACCTCTCTCTTCCTCTCAGTAAAAAAATCAATAAAAAATATATATTTTTAAAAGAGTTAATGCAGCTAAATCCAACAGATACACCACCTGCCAGACCGTCACTAAGGGGGCACCGTGACACTCTCCTCCTTCGATCAATAAAGTCACCGGAAGGAAACGATGAGAAACACTGAGACACAGCGTTTCGGAAAAACCCAAAAGGTCAGCAGCAAGTTATCTCCATTCCGGAGAGCTGTCCGTTCATTCTATTAGGATGGGGGAGAATGAATTTTTTATTCTCATGCACATTTTCAGAAATGCTGCTTAAAGCAGCCAGTAATAAATTGGTCCAGAATAATTTTATACACACACACACAAACACACACAAACACACACACACACACACACACACACGTGCACACACTAGGAGAGGTGTCCTGGAATGATGACAAGAATAAAAATCTCGATCCCCATTCTTGACAAGTTCAAGGTAAGGTTGCCTGTCTACATCTCCACAAGCTCAGGCAAATGAGCCAGGCTGAGGAGCACCCAGTTCAATGCATTCTGCCTAAGACACTGTTCCAAATTCTGTATTTTTTTTCTTCTCCTACCAGGAAGTTACATAAAGGAACTGGCACTCTCATTATTTAAGAAACACACGCAAAATTTATATAATACAGCAGTTCAGGAAGCATAACTGCCTAAAGATTAAAAAAAAGATATACGGTTCTATTTATATAAGGTACAAAACAGTCAAAGCTAAACTGTGCTGCTGGAAGTCAGGACAGTCATGAGCCTAGGTTGGAGGGTAAGAGGTAGCGATTCTAAGGGGGTACAGTGCTGGTAGCATTCTAATTGTGTATATATATATATATATATATATATATATATATATATATATTTGATTTTCCACAAAGAGGAAGGAAGAGGGATAGAGAGCTAGAAACGTCGACGAGAGAGAAACATCGGTCAGCTGCCTTCCTGCACACCCCCCACTGGGGATGTGCCTGCAACCAAGGTACATGCCCTTGACCAGAATTGAACCTGGGACCTTTCAGTCCACAGACCGACGCTCAACCACTGAGCCAAACCGAGTTCGGCTAGTTGTTGTTGTTTTACTAGTAAATCGGAGGGATGGTACACGAGCACATTCCGCTGTAATAATGTAAAGTTATGCATACTTTTTGTATGTATCTTAACCTTCAGTTCCGTTTTAGGTAATAGTCCAAAGGTGACATAGACCTTGTCACAGAAATTCCGAGGAATCTCACACCAGGGTCGGGCCTACATTATGGACAGAGTGAGGCTGAAACAGGGATTCGGTTGACTCTGCGTGAGTATTCATATTTTGAGTTAGTTATTTTCTTCTGGTAAATATCCACAAGTGAAATTCCTGGATCATCTGGTACCGTGTTTCCCTGAAAATAAGACATCCTCCGAAAATAAGACCTACTTACAGGTTTCCTTCTGAGTGAAATATAAGGCATCCCCCGAAAATAAGGCCCCCCTAGGCTAAACATGAGAGATTTGGTCCACTGATTCTGAAAGGAATGGAGTCACAAGAAATTCACCAGGAAATTCAGGAATTGGATTGTGATGATGATGTTCCAGAAGATGATGACATGATTGTCATTGAATAAATGAGTCAATTCTTGATACTGTAGGATTCACAGATTGTCTGGTTTGTGTTGACAACTACCGTACTACCGTACCGTATACAGGTAATAAATTTCCTTTATTTTCATTTAACAATGAATGTATACCGTATTCTTCTTCATGGAAAAATAAGACATCCCCTGAAAACAAGACCTAGCGCATCTTTGGGAGCAAAAATTAATATAAGACACTGTCTTATTTTCGGGGAAACAGGGCAGTTTAAAGAATTTTTTTTTTCTTTTTGAGAAACTTCCATACTGTTTTCCACAGGGACTGTACCAGTTTACATTCCAACGAAGAGGAACACATACCAATCGCCATCATAGTGTATGGTCCTTTCAATGTATCATTGATTTACGGTTTGCTAATTTTTTTTGTTGAAGGTGTCTGCATCTATGCAAAATCAGAGATGTTGGCCTATAATGTTCTTTTCTTGCGTTGTCCTTGTCTGGTTTTGGTACGAGGGTAATTCTGGCTTTGTAAATGAGTTTGGAAGTGATTCCTCCTGAATTGCATGTTTTGAGAAGAGTGTGAGAAGGATTAGTACCAATTCTTTCAGGTAAACTTACCAGTTCTCAAAGAAGTACTTCTCAGATGTCTTTGAAGGAAGATAATCTGTGGGGTGGTGGTCAGCCTTCAAGAGGGCCTTCCGTTGGTCTCTGTGTAGCCCCCCTCCTGCGCCTCTGTGTAGCCACTTCCTACCATAAGGAAAAGTGATTCAACTGTCTACACAGCCTCATGGGAATTTCCTCTGTCTGCTTTGACGCTGCCCAATGTGTCTGCTCTCTCTTTGGGACAAAAATCTGCTTAAGTCTGGTCCACGTAATTCAGTTGTTGAGTGTCAACCTATGAACCAGGAGGTCACGGTTCCATTCCCAGTCAGGGCACTTGCCCGGGTTGTGGGTCTGATCCCCAGTAGGGGGCAAGCAGGAGGCAGCCGATCCATGAGTCTCATCATTGATGTTTCTATCTCTTTCTCCATCTACCTTCCTCTCTGAAATCAATAATATATATATATATATATATATATATATATATATATATATATATATATATTTCAAAAAATATATATATATGCTTAACAAGAGTCACTGAATCTAAGATGTAAGGTCAGGATTTTATAAGCCTACTTTGTGTGTGTGTAAAAACATAAACACAATTTGTCTCAGTCTGAGGAAAAGAATTTTTAATCTTCCTCCTGGACTGAAAGGAATGTAGATATATTCACGCTTTGCATTTCATTTTTCTTTATTAATTAGCGGGGACCTCTGCGTGAACACGGGATCATTAATTTATGATCAGTGAGTCTCTCCCACCTCTAGCTTCCCTGATGAAAGAGAATGAAACAAAAAGGGGCCGTTTGATCAAGACTCCTCCCCGAGATGGAAGAGACGGCCCTTGAATACCATTAAAGATACCGGTTTTGCTGTTCTCTGTCTCGTTTGTTGTGAGATAAACATGTTAACCGAAAACAGAGGCACTCGGTTCAGATTGTGTATTACTGCTTGGTAAATGAACACGTCGCCTTTCCCTGGAAATTCTAAATAAATCCAAATATCAGTAATGCCAACCCAAGGGGTGCCATTTCTTAAAACTAAACACCACAGCTTCCTCTGAGGGACTGTCAGGAAACATGATTGAAATGATAAATAGAGGCCAGACTCACTCAGCGCACATCCTCACCCTGCCTTCTATCTTCTCTCTCTGAGTCTGGACTTTGGCGAGTTTCGCCGATACAATGTCCCGGAGGCAGTCAGAGTCACGAACCAAGTAGAATCCCCAGGAACAAAGAGAAGCACGTGCCTGGCCAGAGGCTCAGTGGTTGAGTGTTGACCTTGAACCAGGAGGTCACAGTTCGATTCCCTGTCAGGGCACATGTCCTGGTTGCGGGCTCGATCCCTAGTGTGGGGCATGCAGGAGGCAGCCGATCAATGATTCTCTCTCAGTGTTATGGTTTCTATCTCCCTCTCCCTCTTTCTTCCTCTCTGAAGTCAATAAAAATATATTTAAAGAACAAACAAACAAAAGCAAAAAGAAGCATGTGCCACAAGTGTATTAGTCTCCCACAGCTGGGATAACAAGTTACCAAACAACACTCAGCGCTTTAAAACAGCTGTCATCTGCCAAAACTGGTTTGGCTCAGTGGATAGAGCATCCGCCTGCGGACTGAAGGGTCCCAGGTTCCATTCCAGTCAAGGGCATGTGCCTTGGTTGCAGGCACATCCCCGGGGGCAGGGGATGTGCGTGCGGGAGGCAGCTGATCGATGTTCCTCTCTCATCGATGTTTCTGACTCTCTATCCCTCTCCCTTCCTCTCTGTTAAAAAAAAAAAAACAATAAAATATATTTAAAAAAAAATAAAAATAAAACAGCTGTCTTCTGACTGCTCTGGAGAAGTGACGTCTGACCCAGGTCTCAGGGGGTTAGAATCGTGGGGTCCACAGGGTTTCCTGTCTTCCTGGAGGCTGGAGTGGGGTGTCCATTTCCTTGCCTTTTTTTTTGTTTGTTTGTTTCTAGAGGCCACCTCATTCCTTGGTTTATGACCCCTTTCTCCATGGTCAAAGCCAGCAACACGGAGCTAAAGTCCATATGGCATCGGTCTGACCCTTCTTCTGTGGTCCCATCTCCCTCCGACTCCTCGGCTGCCCTCTCCCACGGGGAGGGCCTCTTGTGACGGCGCTGGGCCACCTGGATCACCCAGGGCAGCCTTCCCAGCTCCGGACCCTGCACCCGATTTCCTTGCAAAGTCGCCTCTGCCGTGCAAGGTAACGCATTCCGAGCTTCAGGGGCCGGGGCGTGGGCATCTTTTGGGGCCATTCCGCCTACGACGAGAATCCTCAGCCTCTCTAACAATCACTTCCCACTGTCATCCACACTGCGGTGCTTTCCTCCTCCTGAAAAACGGGGTTTTCAAGTGACAAGAAGCAAACGAAGCCTCCAGATAGGCACCCACTAAACTACCCTCGAGGCCAGTGGTCGGCAAACTCATGAGCCCCCGGAGCCAAATATCAGCAGGACAGCGATTGACATTTCTTTGGAGAGCCACATTTTTCAAACGTAAACTTCTTCTAACGCCACTTCTTCAACATAGACTCGCCCAGGCCGTGGTATTTTGTGGAAGAGCCACACTCAGGGGGCCAAAGAGCTGTATGTGGCCCGCGAGCCACGGTTTGCCGACCACGGCTCTAGGCTGACCGGAAAGCCCCCAGCAGGGCACCTGATCCCTTTGCAGTGACCTTGCCTCTGACCTGACCGTGAAAAGGGGGCGCACAGCACCCCCTCGGGAGAGACCACACAGTCCAAACGGCACTATGGCTGCTGTTTGTGAGAGTCCACCGCAGTGTCAAGCCGCGGCCCTATGTGCTGTTATCTTTAGAGCATTTTATTTTTAAGAATATTGGACCCAGAGGGAAGAAATGTATGTCCTGGAAGAAACAGGGAGGGCAGCCACGGGCTTTATTCTGGTCTCTCTCCCCAAGAGGCAGACACATCCTGGATCCACGTTTTGAGTTATGTTAACCGTTTTCTTCCCAGTTGTCATTGCTCATGAACTTGAGGGAGCCATGCATTTCCATCCTGGCCGGATAGCTCGGTTGATTAGAGCATCGTTCCGATACACCAAGGTTGTGGGTTTGATTCCCCATCAGGACACATACAAGAATCAATCAATGAATGCATCAACAAGTGGAACAACCAATCAATACCCCCCCTTCTCTCTCTAAAATAGGGGTGTCGAACTCAATCAGAGAAGGGGCCAAAATCTAAAACCCAGCCTAAATCGCGGGCCGAATGGTTTACTGAACAGTCATAAACTGACAATGTCATAAACTGACAGCGGAGTGCAGTGATGACAGCGTGGTGCGGGCCACATTGCAAGGCCTGGCGGGCTGGATTTGGCCCGCGGGCCTTGTGTTTGACATATGTGCTCTAAAATCAATCAATAAAAAACAGTCCTCTCTTTTTTTTAAAAAAAATATATATATATTGTATTGATTTTTTACAGAGAGGAAGAGAGAGGGGTAAAGAGCCAGAAACATCGATGAGAGAGAAACATCCATCAGCTGCCTCCTGCATACCTCCTACTGGGAATGTGCCCACAAACAAGGTATATGCTCTTGGCCTGAATCAACATGGGACCTTTCATTCCGCAGGCCAGATGCTCTATCCACTGAGCCAAACCAGGTAGGGCAAACCAGTCCTCTCTTAAAATAAAAATTAAAAAAGCAATGCATTTCTCAACCACGCAGTTTTTCTACTAATACTTCTAACGGGTTTTCATATGTAAGCTCCTGAGATGACCTGCGTGGCACACAACGGGAGTCTTACCCAATTGGAATTGGTTGCCTCGGGCTGAGAGCATGGCGTGTGCTCCGTAGTGTAATATCTGGGAAGCATTCCGTTCTGACCAGGTCTGGAAAAATACCCGGAATAGCAGCCCTCGCGCGGGACACGTGCTTCACCATCAGAGCTTTCTGTCCAGCCCACGTCCCGCATGTGGACGGCGCGCACCTGAGCCTGCCACCTGGAACCCCGCACAGGGAGCGAGATGAAAGTGCCCATGTGGGCTGCTTCTCGGAGCGAGTAAAGGAAGATTTATTTCTCCGCTGGGCACATGGCACGCCTCTCCTTTTGATGGTGAGCTGTTTTCCCAACACGGTTAGACCGAGCCTGGAGCTCCAGTCCCACCCTCATCACCGGCTCGCTCGGCGTTCCCGGGCGGCTGGACGGCAGACATGTGCGGCCCACATTTCCACCCCTATCAAAGCGTCTGGGCGAATGAGAGGGAAACACACCCGGGGTCGTGTGTGTGTGTGTGTGTGTGTGTGTGTGTGTGTGTGTGTTTTCAGATCCGACAGGTGGTTCCAGTTACTCAATCTGTCTGTCTAATTGCTCGGATGTTGCCTACACAACGCCGAGAGCAGATACTCGTGGCTAAGTCCCCTCATCAGCTTCTGGATGTGGCCTCTCCTTTCCCCGTGCGCAAAGGCCAGAATAGGCCTTGTGCCTCTCTTACCTCTGCCATTCGGCCTCAGAAGTGATTTGACAAACACAGCATTCAAAAAAGAAAAGAAAAGAAGAAAAAAATGGCTAGGGGCTGTCACCAGCTGTTGCTAAGAAAACATCTGGAGCTTTGAGCTCCCGCCTCTCACTTCCTACCCCGTGGTGTCGGCAGTAATTGGGAGGGGGTGATGGGGGCATGGCTCTCTGGGGGGGGGGGGGGAGGGGAGACGATGAGCATATAAATATTAATGCATCGCTGCTTCTTCAGATGGAAATGGATAAGATGAAATGATTTAAAGAAGGCTTGATCAATCATCCCGTTTCTTGGCAAGAAAATGAGGCCCTTGCGTTCAAGAAAGCACATCTGGATAGAATCACAGTGGTTAAAAGAATGGGGTGGTTGGTTGGCAACCAAAAAATTCACCTTCTTGATAGAGTTAGATTCCTGCTTCCCCCCCCCCCCCTCCCCGCCTCCCCTTAAGACTCCTGGTCCCGCTGGGGGCAACAGCAAAACTTTGAAATGCTTTACTTGAAAAGATGTGCTTGCATTTCAGCACTCGCCCCGTGACCCCGCGGCTCCCTGATTTATGGCAGGGTCTGCGGAGGCATCTGGAGTGGCCGGTCAGCGTGTCTGAGGCTGAAGCAGGGGCGGCCACCCCGGGAGGCCCTCTGACTTGCTGACCGCACATCTGGCCCGTGAGCTCTCTCTGTTCCCACGCGGCTGGAGACCGGGCGGCGACCAGGAGCGTGTTGACGGTTTGGCAGACCCTTCAAAGTCTGGGGGTGTCCAGAGGTGGCTGCCGGACGCCCCAGGGCAGAGAGACACGGGTTTCTGAAGATGCCAAGGAGTTCAAGGTCTGGCTCCCGAGAGCACAATGCTGCCTTGTGGAGGGAACAGCCATGAGTGGCCTGGGGGCGGGGGTGGGCCCGCTGCCTCTTTCACTGTTCTCTCTCTGAATAGGGGTGACCCTGCGGGGGGACCTCGGTGACCTGCGTCCCCTCTGCCAGATGCCACGCGGCCACCAGTGACCCAGAGATGCGGCCTTTCCTGTGACATTCCTGCCACCCCTCTGCTCCCCCAGCTTTGGAAGTCCCGGGGGGTGGGGGTGGGGCTCAGGCTCATCAGGACAAAATAAATGCATTTGGAGGATTACAGGGAGACAAAGGCACCAACTCCATCTAGAACAAAGAGGAGGTAGGTCTTCAGAGAGCGTCTTGCAACCTACTATGAGTTTTTGTGTTTTTTTTTTAAATATATTTTATTGATTTTTTTTACAGAGAGGAAGGGAGAGGGATAGAGAGTTAGAAACATCGATAAGAGAGAATCATCGATCAGCTGCCTCTTGCATACTCCCTCCTGGGGATGTGCCCACAACCAAGATATATGCCCTTGACCGGAATTGAACCTGGGACCTTTCAGTCTGCAGGCCGGTGCTCTATCCACTGAGCCACACCGGTTTCAGCCCTAGTATGAGTTTTAAAGGCGACAGGCCCATCCTTACAGGTTCACCCTATCTCCCCAAAGAGCATTCACTCACACGGGACTCATTCCCTCAATCTGCATATTTATTTGTAAACCTTTAATTGTACCCTCTCCAATGGCTATTTTTAAAAAATATATATTTTTATTGATTTCAGAGAGGAAGGGAGAGAGAGAGAGAGAGAGAGAGAGAGAGAGAGAGAGAGAGAGAGAGAGAGAGATTAACGATGAGAGAGAATCCTTGATCGGTTGCCTCCTCCATGCTCCCTTCTGGGGATCGAGCCTGCAATCCAGGCACATGCCCTTGACTGGAATCGAACCCAGGACGTTTCAGTCCGCAGGCTGATGCTCTATCCACTGAGCTAAGCAGGCCAGGGCTCCATTGCTAGTTTTTAATACAATCAGGCTCATTCTGGAATCGCTGGTGGAACAACTCGGCAATGACTATGTAGGTTACAGTGCCCCTACCCCTCTCCCTCTTGCCATTCCTTCCTCATATTCCTTCCCTTATGTGATTCTTTGATGTTCTGTTCTTGCAAATAATTATAAATCTATTCATCACCCTTGAGAGCACAGAGCCCAACAAAGTAGTGTACGTGTGACCTAAAGCAGAAGGCTGACCTTTGACCCGGGGGTAGAACAGGGGCCAAGGTCCATTTCATGAGACGATGATTGATTCAGTGTGATTGTTCCACTTTTGGACCACAAGCAGGTGAGGTACTTCAAAGGCCTTCGTGGACGCAGGCATCTGTCCACGTGGTTTCCAAAGAAACCCTATTCTACTCTTTAGTGCATTATGTTATTGCTATGGAAACAGCAGTATTTTAAAGAAGAACACTGGAACTTTCCAAATACAGTATTTATTCTCCTTGTACCAGCAAAATAATGTGTCTTGCCTAAGAACTTGTTAGGTGGCCTGCAGCTAAATATATAAAGAGACAGATTCTCATCGTGTGTAGGTCTATGGGAAAAGTTGGAGCCCAGGGTTTTCAAGATATGTTTTAAAATAAACTCAGTATGCCTAGCTGGCATGGCTCAGTGGTTGAGCATCGACCTATGAACCAGGAGGTCATGGTTCGATTCCCCAGTCAGGGCACATGCCCAGGGTGCAGGCTCGATCTCCAGTGTGGGGTGTGCAGGAGGTAGCTGATCCATGATTCTCTCTCATCATTGATGTTTCTATCTCTCTCACTCTCTCCCTTCCACTCTGAAATCAATAAAACTATATATAAAAAAAATAAACTCAGTGCCAAATTCTAAACCTATTATGACCTTCGCTGACACTCTTGATATGTTCAGCGTGTTTTCTTAGTTAGAAAGACTATGTTTGAATTCCTGAAACCTTTTGCAGGAGTTTAAGTTGGGATTGCCTTTGGGTACTCAGAGGACCAGTGCTACTTTCGTCTGTTATTCTCCCATGTGGCCATAGCCTTCCTGGCCTGGCCTCACCTCTCAGCCAGAAGGTCCTGAGCAAAAGCATGAGCCAAGGCCAAGGCTCTCACAGCACCAGAGACGAGGAACCAAGAGGATTGGATGAGGGGTAGCAAAGGGCTGCTCAACTCTACACACAGACGTTCAGTATCAACTGATAATACCTTTGTGTCTCCTTTTCCTAGATCTTCCCCTCCTCAGATACTTATTTATTTTTAAAATATCTTTTTGTTGATTTCAGAGATGAAGGGAGAGGGAGAGTGAGAGAAACATCAATGATGAGAGAGAATCATGGATCGGCTGCCTCCTGCATGCCCCACATTGGGGAGTGAGCCCACAACCCAGGCAAATGGCCTGATGGGGAATTGAACCATGACCTCCCGGTCCATAGGTACATGTTCAACCACTGAGCCATACCGTTTTGTTTTTTGTTTTTTGTTTTGTTTTGTTTTTTTAGAAGAAACCACCATCCTGTTGGCTCCTCTGTTCAGCCATTCTTCTACATAACCATCGTTGGCTTCTTTCCTCATCCATTTCATCAGAGCTTCCAAATCTTCATCCATCTTCTTATTCTCCACCCTCTTGCTTCTTTGACCCAATAGATGCCAAACCTGTCATGGATCACAATGCCCTTGAGAGTGGCCTCTCCAGCTCCCCGCGCTCTCCCTGAATCTCTGCATATGCTTCTTTTTGGCTTGGCCTCACCTTCTTTCTCCACAACCTCGGTCCCTCCCCTTGGCCCATGCCCCTCGCCTGGTCCAGGACACTCTGCCCTTGTTTTCCCCGCCCTCCCCGAACACATCTTCCACACCTTTCCTTGGACAGATTCCTTGGAGCCTCAAAAATATTTCACACCAAAACATAAACAATCAAGGAAGCAAGTAACAACAAAACGGAGCACTTTCTTTGAACTTGAACCTGATACCCATGCTTCATCCCACCTCTGTGTGCTTTCTCTCGTGCCTCCTCCGTCTGGGGTAAAATTCTGCGTACTCCTGAAGACCCAAGGCAAATGTATTTTCCTTCCCCTGATGCAAATAGTCAAGGCTTCCTTGAGCTTACGGCTGTGCCTTTCTTTCCAACGGCATGCATTCTTCCTATGCCATAATTATGTGTGTGTCTGCCCTCATAACTCCTGGAAATTATGCAAGGCCAGAATCCGTGTCAGGTTTATCTTTGTCCTCTCAAAAGTGCCCAACATGTGCCTATACATTGTAGGTATTTAACTTAGTCATCAGAGTTTAGAGAGATTAGGAATTTGAGGCTGGAATGTCTTAGAAACATGTCCTAAATCGCAAAGAGCACACAAATGGCTAAGTTCCCACAAGTGTTAGTGCTCTTTCAGCTCCATGTACAAGTCTTTCATTCACAAAGAATTTACTGCAACTGGGTCACAATGATACCATTTTGTGGTCGGAAACAAGTTTCTTTAAATGCCTATTTTCCAAAGGCTTTTCAAACACTATTGTTTCATGTTGTGCATAGAAGGAGCTAAATAAATGTTCCACGAGTGAATAAGTAAATAACTTTTGGATGGTGATATTCAGAGGAGAAGTCAGGAATGTTTTGGTGAGAGTTCAGTCTGAGCCATGTACCACATGCTGCTAAGAAAGAGAAAAGTTGCTCAGCTGGTATGGCTCAGTGGTTGAGTGTTGACCTATGAACCAGGAGGACATGGTTCAATTTCTGGTAAGGGCACATGCCTGGGTTGTGGGCATGTGCCCTGACCAGTGTGGGGTGAGCAGGAGGCAGCTGATCAATGATCCTCTCTCATCATTGATGTGTCTATCTCTCTTTTTTCCTCTCCCTTCTTTTCTGAAATCAATAGAAACATATTTTTAAAATAAATAAATAAAGAGAAGAGCTGCCCCTCGACCCAACTGGGGGAGGGTGAGGTGGGGGGGCTCTATTCTTGCTGTTTGCTACATTTGCATATTTAGGATTTTGACAAGTTAACATGTTTTTAAATTACAATGTAAGTATCATTTGTTTTGCAAATCTGGTTGTCAAATTCTGATCCTGAAGGTCTGAGATAAAAATAGTACCCATCGTAAGGAGACTATTAGATGATTTACTACTGCTTCCAAATTTCAAACCGGGGAAGTGTCCTCAAACGTGGAGCCCAGAGAGCAAGCAAATCCAGATAATGAAAGAAAATCGGTCAAGACCACCTTGTGCAAAGCCAGGCGGCATGTGCGCGTCCATATGGGTCCAGCTGGCGACGGCTCCGCTGAAGAGCATTGGGCGCCTCAGTTGCTTCTCGGGCTATTTACAGTAACCGGTGCTCACCTGGATCTCAGCTTTATTACACTTGACAATGGCAGGATTATCTCAAGCTCTCCTGGCACCACAGGTATTTTCGGGAGATCAAAGTCCAGCCCGGGTAATGAGCACCTTGAACGTCTAAGGAATGTGCACTGTTATGACTCCGATCAGGGCTGGGGAAGCCATGCCCTGGAACTCAGAAGAGCCTATAATCGGAAGAGTACAAGGCTCTCTTGAACCTTAAAGAAGAAGGAGGAGGAGGAGAAGAAGGAGAAGGAAGAGAAGGAGGAGGAGGAGGAGGAGGAGGAGGAGGAGGAGGAGGAGGAGGAGGAGAAGGAAGAGGAGGAGGAGAAAGAGGAGGAGGAGGCAGAGGAGGAGGAGGAGGAAGAGGAGGAGGAGGAGGAGGAGGAGGAGGAGGAGGAGGAGGAGGAGGCAGAGGAGGAGGCAGAGGAGGAGGCAGAGGAGGAGGAGGAGGAGGAGGAGGAGGAGGAGGAGGAGGAGGAGAAGAAGAAGAAGAAGAAGAAGAAGAAGAAGAAGAAGAAGAAGAAGAAGAAGAAGAAGAAAAAGAAGAAGAAGAAAAAGAAGAAGAAGAAGAAGAAGAAGAAGAAGAAGAAGAAGAAGAAGAAGAAGAAGAAGAAGAAGAAGTTGTTTAGAAGCGTATTAGCCTTCAGCAGAACTGCCTCCCAGGGTCTAAACAGAGAGATTACATCAAGGGAACCCTACTGATTAAAGAAATGGTTGCGTGTAGGTGGGACAGCCGAAGGTTGGCTGTGTTTGTCTTTCCTTCCTCACTGCGAGGCAGGAGCTGTGTTTGCTCTCTGCAGCAAGGAGCTGTAGGATTGGGGATGAAAACACATCATCATTGCTTTGGTCGAACGAACAGATTTTCTATATGAAATCAGGGACCTATAAGCATAATTTGGGGGGGGGGGGTTGGTATGAAGTATCAGTTACAACTCCAACTCCCAGCTACTTTCCACGAAGTGTCTCCCCACGATGGATCTTTCAATCTCTCGTTTATTAAAAAGACGAAATAAATGTTGGAATGCTACATGGATTGAAATCGTTTGTCAGATCACAAAGTCCTCATCACATTTCTCAGCCTTTAATAACACATCTGCTCTGAGAATGTGGTCTCTTGATAATAGCTGCCGGGAAGTGTCTGAATTTGGGGATTATTGGAGACAAGAGATTTCCTTCTATTTGTAGTTGAATGAGGCATCTGGACCCTTGCCGTTAGCCTTGTGTGCTGGTCTCAAGGCATTCATAAAAGGGCAGATAATTTTGAACACGATGAGAAGGCAAAAAAGACCTCTGTTGGCAATATGAGATTTGGAAAGAGCCATTAAGAACCTCTAAAGGTAGTGCTTTATTTTAGAAACATCACCTCACATATCCTTCTCCAATCTGGGGAGGACGCGGTGGCTAGACCGGAAGGAGTCACAAAGTACTCCAAAAAAAAAAAACAGCCATGGAGAGAAGACCCGAATGCTAAGTAGAAATTCACAAAACTTAATCTGATTTGATTCAGTGCAACCAGCAGAGCCCTGTGGAAATGGACAACTGAGATCATTCCAAAGACCATATGCCAAACCGAGCGTCCAATGGCAAGAACAGACCAAAACAGAATTTAAAAAATAATAAAGAAACATGACCTTCTCTGTTTTACTTCGAAGAAAGAATGCTCCAGAAGATGAAAACCATGACAAAAACCTGTGTGGGACTTCAAGGATACATGGTAGACACAGAGACACGCAGGTCAGAGTTCAACACGTTTGCAGGTGTTTGACTTCATAAGAAGAGACCACAACCAGCTCCCTGGCGGCATTTAATTATCAAAATTGCCAGGTGCCGCTGGGCGGGTTCATTTCTAAATGGCGGGGTTGCCCTTTAGAAATGAACCCGTTTCCACATGCACGCCCACAAAAATACTCTTTACATTTAGAGAGAGAGAGAGAAAAAAAAAAAAAAAAGGAGAAGGAAAACTTGAGCTAAGCTTCCTGGTATTTGCATATGGCCGTCCCACGAAGAGCTGCACAGATGGCATTAATGGACAGATCACAACAATGAGATAACACTTCTGATGATAAAAAAAAAAACAAACCCAACTCCTTCCTATGAATCATCCATCCGACATGTACGACGTATACATGTATACCAATAATACATACATTAGATACGTGGCATTTGAAACAGAGCTAGATTCTGAGGTTGTGTAACAGGCATGAGGCAGGAACACGGGGTCCTCCTGGATAAAATCCAGCTGTCCCATCCCTAACCGTGTAAGACAACACCAAGCTGTTTGGGCATCGCTGAGGGTGTCATGAGGAGCACCTCCCCAGCTGTCCTTTGTTTTTCAAAGTGTCCTTACCCATCGGTCATTCTGTGAACACCTCACACCAGGGACTGTCCTTCCTTGGGGACCTCTTTGTCTCTGGATCTTCTGGACATCGCCATCTCTGGTATCTCTTGGACAACTCTTCCCATGAATCCAGATTTTCTCCTTCCCCAGAGGGATTCTTTTAAAAAAATATATATATATTTTATTGATTTTTTTACCGAGAGGAAGAGAGAGGGATAGAGAGAAACATGGATGAGAGAGAGAATCATCAACCAGCTGCCTCTTGCACACCCCCTACTGGGATGTGCCCGCAACCAAGGCACATGCCCTTGACTGGAATCGAACCTGGGACCTTTCAGTCTACAGGCCGACGCTCTATCCACTGAGCCACACCGGTTAGCGCACCCCAGAGGGGTTCTGAATGGTCCTGGGGGAATCTTCCTGTGTGTGGGTCCCCCGGGTTGTGAAGAGATCCTGGCATTTACTGCGAGGAAGGCACAGGGAGGGAATACACAGCACAGATGCAAAGGACAAGGACTTGTGACACCAAAATGCAAACAGCACTACCCGGTTGAGAAACACGGAAATCCATGACTTGACCTCCGGTTCTGAACCCATACTCTTGAGCACTTTGCTTCAGCTGGGGTCCCATCTCCCCCAAACACCCAACCCCCAAGCCTGTTTCTCCGACGTTGCCCTTCAGTGTCACTCCCGGCTCTTCACGCCAGTTGCTGCCAAGATATCCCCACGGGCAGCTCAGGCTGAGATCCACCCAGAGGCCTGGCAGATGGCTCCTCTTTTCTGCTGCTTCTCTCTCCTTTCTCCCCACATCCAAGCTACCGGGTTCTGCCAGTTCTCTTTAACTACAGCATCTTTCAGAAGCGTCTCTGTTTGATTGCCACAGCTACCCCTCAGCAGACATCTGTGCATCCTGTTTCTCTCCTCACTGGTTCCCCTAACTCAATTTCTGCCCTTCGCCGTCCATCCTGTACACGACAGATATGGCATCCTTCTATGGGACACTCGCCATAGTTCTGGATAATTCACTAGGATGAATCTCGCCTGTTCGTTCTCACGGTGACTCTTCTTTATTTTATTTTTATTGATTTCAGAGAGGAAGGGAGAGGGAGAGAGAAATATCAATAATGAGAGAGAATCATTGATCAGCTGCTGCCGGAAGGCGATCATTGTTTCACTAGTAGAGAGGTGTGGATGGGGAGGTCAACCTTGGGAATGCTGGTCAGTCTGGAAGGCTGGTCAACCTTTTTTATTTTTAAATATATTTTATTGATTTTTACAGAGAAGAAGGGAGAGGGATAGAGAGCTAGAAACATTGATGAGAGAGTAGCATCAACCAGCTGCCTCCTGCACACCCCCCACCGGGGATGTGCCCGCAACCACGGTACATGCCCTTGACTGGAATCGAACCTGAGACCTTTCAGTCCGCAGGCCAGACGCTCTATCCACTGAGCCAAACCGGTTTTGGCTGGTCAACCTTAATTGCTCTGAAAGGTCAGGGCTAATCACTCATGTTTGGTTGAGACATTGGTAGTTGAAGCAGCCTCCACCTGTTAGTCTGATGATTGACTTTTATTGGAATTTCCTGCCTGAGGGATATGGGTGTATCCCATCATCTTAATAAAAGGGGATGGCAAAGCCAGAGCGAGGAGTAGTCCTCTCTTGGGCTTCTGCCTGGCCCCCGTTTCCCAAGTTAATGCTTTTCCAGTCTCTTTTCATTTGTGTGTGGCCTTCTCCAGAACCCGAACCCTGAACTGGCACCCTGAACCATGTGGGACGTGAAAGGGGTTTCCACAAGCTGCCTCCTACATGCATGCCCCACGATGGGGATTGAACCCACAACCGGAGCATGTGCCCTGACCGGGTATCAACCGTGACCTCCTGGTTCATGTCAAAGGAGGTCATGGTTGGATAGAGCAAAGAGAAAAGCTCAATAATACCAATCCTGCTTTTCTTTAACATTTTGCCATTTTGTTTATCATGAACATGTTGGTATTGTGATTGTTAAAAATACTGCATTAAGCCTTAATTGGTTTGGCTCAATGTATAGAAAATTGTCCTGTGGACTCAACGGTCTCAGGTTCAATTCCGGTCAAGGGCATGTACCTTGGTTGCGGGCACATCCCCAGTGTGGCAGGGGGTGCAGGAAACCAATGTTTTCCTCTCATCGATGTTTCTAAATCTCTCTCTCTCCCCCTTTCTCTCTGTAAAAATCAATAAAATGCATTAAGAAAAAAAAAAGAATAACATTAAAAAATACTGCGTTAAAATATTCTTTATCTTAATTCCCAAGTGTCTGGCACTTCTTCAACTTCGCACCAGAGGCAAATGCCTCACTCGCTTTGCCCCAGCTCTGGACCTGCCCTGTGGTTACCTCTTCTCCCACCTGCTGCTCCCACGAGACTCCCTGATGCAGGCTTTCCAAGCTGAGAACCCCTGGATCTAACTCTCCGTCGTCAGATACGTGCGGCGGTGTGTCCTTGTCATGTGCAGGTTTGGGGTACTGGGTCCCCTCCTAGGACCCAGGCTCCCGTGCTGGGCTCTTCACGGGTGTCCACACCCTGCCTTCCGCTCAGTGGACACTTACTGAAGGCCCAGGAGCAACATGGAGCAGAAGAGCTGGGCACTTCAGAGGAGACGACGATAGGGATGTTGATCCTGGAGAACATGAGAGAAATAGACAAACAAAATACCCTCATGCCCAGCCGGTTTGGCTCAGTGGATAGAGCGCTGGTCTGCAGACTGAAAGGTCCCAGGTTTGATTCCGGTCAAGGGCATGTACCTTGGTTGAGGGCACATCCCCGGTAGGGGGTGTGCAGGAGGCAGCTGATCGATGTCTTTCTCTCATCGATGTTTCTAGCTCTCTAACTCTCTCCCTTCCTCTCTGTAATAAATCAACAAAAAAATATATTTTTAAAAATGCCCTCACATTCCTCCACTACACCCTGTGGATAAGTGAGGGTTAGCCCATCAGGAACCAGGAGGGATTCTTTCCCATCATCAGAAGAGTCAGCCGGGCAGTGGCGCCTCTCCTATGACCTGCTTACTTGGAGGGGAGTCTGAGCAACCCTTTCGTCACTTCCAAATCTGCCCACTCCTGCCCGGCCAGTGTGGCTCAGTGGTTGAGCGTTGACCTCTAAACCAGGAGGTCAGGGTTGGATTCCTGGTCAGGGCACATGCCCAGGTTGTGGGCTCGATCCCCAGTGGGGGGTCAGGCAGGAGGCAGCCAATTCATGATTCTCTCTCATCACTGATGTTTCTATCTCTCTCTCCCTCTCCCTTCTTTTCTAAAATCAACAAAAACATAATTAAAGCCCTAGCCGGCTTGGCTCAGTGGATAGAGCGTCAGCCTGCGGACTGAAGGGTCCCAGGTTCGATTCCGGCCAAGGGCACATGCCTGGGTTGCTGGCTCGATCTCCAGTGGGGGGCATGCAGGAGGCAGCCAATCAAGGATTCTCTCTCATCATTGATGTTCTCTCTCTCTCCTTCTCCCTTCCTCTCTGAAATCAATCAATAAATATATTTAAAAGAAACATAATAAAAAAAAGAAAACAAAAATAACAAAGCACAACAAAACAGCTCAAATCTGCCACTCCCAACAGTCACAGATCCTTTCCATTCAAATAAGCCATCGCTTTCCCAGGGAAAAGGGCCGGGCAGCTCGTCCTACCTGGTGTGAAGACACAGGGCTATGGAGTAACAAGGTTAAGCGTCTCGGAGGCAGGTGGCAGAATAAATCCGCTTCCTCTCCCTCAGGAAGGAAGACGTGCCCTGTGTGGAGAAAAGCGCAGGCGAATCCAAAAGTGGGCCATAGGCACTGAGCAGGCCTTGGGGCCCCTGCTCCGAAATAGAATTGAAAATGTGGCCAAAACCGGTGTGGCTCAGTGGCTAGAGTGTCGGCCTGCGGACTGAAGGGTCCCAGGTTCGATTCCGGTCAAGGGCATGTACATTGGGTTGCGGGCACATCCCCAGTGGGGGGTGTGCAGGAGGCAGCTGGCCGATGTATTTCTCTCATCGATGTTTCTAGCTCTCTATCCCTCTCCCTTCCTGTCTGTGAAAAATCAATAAAATATATTTTTTTTAAAAAGAAGAAGAAAAAAAATAAAAAAGAAAATGTGGATTTTCTTAATTGGATTCTGATAGGCAAAGACCGGGCAGCTGGGAATCGAGGTCAAACCTCCTTCCGATTTCCTCCGTGCCTCCTTCTCCATCGCTACCTCCTCGCCACTCACCCTCCCGTTCCAGCTGCTTTCCACTCCTTCCCCACCCAAGCCCCCCGTCACAGATCCAGATGTGGCCAGTAGCCCTAACGCTCCAAGGGCAGAATGGAGTAAACTGGTGGCAATCCGTTAGTTCTCTCTATCGGCATCTTTCTACTTGGTTTCAATGTATGGTACCTTGTCCGCAGAGCAAACACGTACGTATATATAGATGGGCTGGTCAAGGCATTTCTGAAAGGCAGTGCCTTCTCTCAGATCTGATTCTTTTGAACATTGGACAGCCAGCGGTCACAAATACCCTTTTCAAATAAAAAGGAGCAGGAACAGGGATAGAAGTAAACATGAATTCTCTGCCACTGTTGCATTGGGACTCGCCTAATAGGGTTACTCAAGAGGCATTGCATTGTCTGTCCCCCTAAAAAGGAAGCCGTTCCCGTGGGACCTCACGGGATGTTTGAGGACAGGAGCTGAGCTCTCTGTGGGTCCACATTTGACCCATCTCCCTCCCAGCAACCCCCACCAGGTACAAGCTCATTGGATCTCTTGGCATCAATAGAACTTCCGGTGCAAAATCGTGAACTTCCCGAACAAAAGTTCTCCTTTTTACAAAAATAACTGGTAAACATTCTCGTGCCACCAACATTTGAAAAACCAAGAAGAAAGACTTTGGAAAACCATTATAGTATCTTCCCAAACGATGCTTTATTTTCCTGACTTCTACACAACGACTTTTAAAGAAACCAGTGTGAAGCAAGGTCAGCAGTTTGGTGAGCTCAGATGTGAAAAGCAAGTACACGGAATGCGTTTTATTAAAACATAAATGATATGCATCTAAGGGGGAGAAAAAAAGAAGGAAGAACATACAACCCAAGGAGATTGGAGTTTTGGGGACATCTAAAAATATGAGTGACCCTGGCGATGTTGCTCTGTGGTTAGAGCGTAGGCCTGTACACCCAAGGGTCTTGGGTTTGATTGCTGGTCAAGGGCACACACCTGGGTTGTGGTTGGTTCCCCACCCCTGGTCCAGATGCGTGTGGGAGGCAACCAATCAATGTGTCTCTCTTACACTGATGTCTCTCTCTCTTACCCCCTTCCTCTCTCTCTCTCTCTCTCTCTCTCTCTCTCTCTCTCTCTCTCTCTCTCTCTCTCTCTCTGAAAAGCCATGGAAAAAATATCCTTGTGCAGGATTAACAACAACAAAAAATAAATAAATAAATGAGGAGTGTATTAGTTCCTTTGGCTGCTATAACAAATCACCACCATCTTGGTGGCTTTTTCAACAACA
The DNA here is from genome assembly GCF_964339955.1 of Pipistrellus hanaki. NCBI lineage: Eukaryota > Metazoa > Chordata > Mammalia > Chiroptera > Vespertilionidae > Pipistrellus > Pipistrellus hanaki. The sequence continues at coordinate 10,545,843 of NC_140522.1, read as the reverse complement.
GAAATCGATCCTCTCACAGTTCTGGAGGCCAGAAGTCCAAACATTGTTATCCCTGGGCTGAAATCGAGGTGTCAGCAGCTGGTGGGCTCCCTCTGGAGACTCGAGGGGACAATCCATCCCTCGCCTCCTGCAGGTTCCTGTGACTGCCACCATTCGCTGTCACATGGCACGTCACTCCCATGTCTGCTGGGTCATATTGCCTCTCTTTCTTCCATCTGTGTCTAATCTTCCTCAGCTCCTCCCTTAGTGTGATTACAGTTAAGGCTCACCAGCATCATTTCCTTATCTCAAGATCCTTAATCACATTTGCAAAATCCCTTTTTTCCATATGAAGTAACATTTATTAATTCCAGGGATTAGGACCCAACATTTTTGAGAGTCATTATTCAGCTTGCTACAGAGGACTGATGACAGAAACGGCTTATTAGGCCACATTTAGAGAGAGAGAGAGAGAGACGATGAACACAGGAAGAAGGGATCGGCTTACTTCTGAGCAATGAAAAAAATGGAACTCCTCTTTTCTGTTTGGCTTCTAGTTTTTCCAAAAGGGAGAATGGCATCACGTTTGAAACGATTGAGCACATCAACCAAGTGGAGTGAGGAACTGCTAAATGTGTGTTTAGCTATTTTATTTTTTATTTTTGGTGAATTTAAACTGGCATCACAGGTTCTAGGAGAAATGGCAGGTGTGGTCTTAGGATCCCACTGCCAGGAAATTTCTTTTCTTTCTTTCTATTTAAAAAATATATATATATTTCATTGATTTTTTTTTTTTTTTTTTTTTTTAGAGAGAGGAAAGGAGAGGGATAAAGAGTTAGAAACATCCATGAGAAACATTGATCTGCTGCCTCTTGCACCCTCCCCCCCAAATGGGGAGGTGCCTGCAACCAAGGTACATGCCTTTGACCAGAATCAAATCTGGGACCCTTCAGTCTGCAGGCTGATGCTTTATCCACTGAGCCAAACCAGCTAGGGCAGGAAATTTCTTATGTTGTATGATTTCTCATTCTTTGGTCATGGCTTAAGTGTCACGTCTTCAAGGAGTGTTCCTTGACTACCCTAAGGATTTATCTTTCCCTACACTGGCCTTCACCAACACATACCCAGAACCTGCACAGCCCTTAGTACATGGGAAATGCTTAATTGTGACTTGTTAAATGAATAGTAATAGTAACATTTTTTAGCATGTTGCAGGCTACACGTTTCTGAGGGATTTACATGTATTACTTAAGAAGGAAGGAAAAACAGAGGGAAGAAGAGAGAATAAGAAGAGAAGAATGAGAAGATGGGTGGAGAAATGTCTCTATTTTCAAAAGGGAGGATAACAAGAAATAGAAAAACTAAAAATTGGTAATCCCGATATTTATCCCCAATAAAAATGTAGAATAAATTATGAAACAGAAAGAGGTTGTGAATAAGGTGAAATCATGTCAAGCTCTGAATGGATCTGTGAAAGAGCCTGAACTTAAAACATGTTCTCTGAGTACAGCGTGAATAGAAATAGAAGTGAAACAAAATAAAAATGAGAAGCTAAAGCCCTTAGCCTACTGCACCCTTAACATGAGTTATCATTATGCTCCAGGTAAGGGGGGAAAAAATGTTGTCACTAACTATCTAATGCTCCAATCACAGAAGTAGAGTGTCCCGGTTATGGGAACAATGGAATTATGGGTAACATGATAAACTAGAAGGAACGTGAGTCAAGTGGATCTAGGTGACGTGAGCCAATTACTTTAAATGTTTAAGGATTTCTTTATTTACCTCTAAAATACATGCCTGACAGAGTTATTGTGAAGATGAAAAGAAATGAAGAATGAAGGAACTGGCACGTGGTAAGTTTTAATAACATTGAGTTCACTTCTTCCTCTGTCCTCCTCTCAACCTGTGTTGTACTTTGGCCAAGGCCAGTCATGGATGGAACATTGAATTCAATTCTGGTCACTACATTTTAAGGAACAAAATGACAAGCAATAGGTATGGCCACAGGATGGATACAGATAGCTGAAGTGCCTGAAAACTACCTCTTTTTTTTTAAAGTATATTTTATTGATTTTTTACAGAGAGGAAGAGAGAGGGGTAGAGAGTTAGAAACATCGATGAGAGAGAATCATTGATTAGCTGCCTCTTGCACACCCCCTACTGGGGACGTGCCCGCAACCAAGGTACATGCCCTTGACCGGAATCGAACCCGGGACCCTTCAGTCCCCAAGCCGACGCTCTATCCATTGAGCCAAACCGGTTTCGGCTGGTCACTACATTTTAAGGAACAAAATGACAAGCAATAGGTATGGTCACAGGATGGATACAGATAGCTGAAGTGCCTGAAAACTACCTCTTCATAATAGCAATAACATCTTATGTCTCCATAACATCTTATCATTTTCAGAAGGCTTGATCCCTTAAGCTAGGGGTGTCGAACTCAATCAGAGAAGGGGCCAAAATCTAAAATCCAGCCTAAATCGCGGGCCGAATGGTTTACTGAACAGTCATAAACTGACAATGTCATAAACTGACAGCGGAGTGCAGTGATGACAGCACGGTGCGGGCCACATTGCAAGGCCTGGCGGGCTGGATTTGGCCCGAGGGCCTTGTGTTTGACACATGTGCCTTAAGCAATGCTATCAAGTAAGCAGACACATATGAATAGGATGTTTATAATGCATCTCTAAGTTCCCGGAGAGATTAAGTGACTCACCAAATGCCACATCACTCACACATAACCCAGGTGGGTCAGAAATGTAAGTTTGCTGATCATTCTCCTAGCAATTTCCTCTTTATTACACACCCTCCCTTGTCAGTAATGGCAGGAGGAGTGGAGAAACATTCTGGAGATAGCTAAGGGAGGACATGATAAGGGAGGATATTAAAATATTAGAGGGAATATCCTGTAGTAAAAGAAATAGACACCTCGCCCAAGTGCAGACCAGGATTGACAGGAGGAGGTTACAGCTGGACAAGCTTTGGCTCAATCTCAGGGGGAACGTTGGAACCATGAGAGGTAAGCAACCATAAATGAAGGTAGTGAGACAGTCAGGGATGCAAAGCAGGGTGTCTGCTTTGGGCTGTCAGTTGAACTCGATGCATTCATTTATCCCAACGTTAACCCCATAATTACTGACCAAAACCCCGTGCGAGGCATTGTGGGGGATAAGAGTTCATTCAGATGTTGTCCCCGACTAGATACGTCGCCTCAAATGCCCCCCGACAACTTTAGGATCCACGAGTGTTTGACATTTTTATTGAAGCAGATTTCGAAGCCATGTGGGAAAACACAATTGGCATCCACGGTGGAGCCTTCAGCAGCTGACGGTGATGCTTCCAGCCGCCTAAATGCTGCCTTATTTTTCAGTATCAGATGGACAGACGCACACGCGTGCGTGGCCGTGTGAGCGCTGTGCTCATCCTTCCAAACAGGAAGCAGACAACGTGACAGCGTGATGGCTGTTTGCTCCCTCTCCATCCTCTCCTTCTGAGGGACCCATTCTTTCTCTTTCCATCCTTGGGCAATCTGGAATGCTACCTGCCATGGGCAGGGAGGTCCGTTTAATTGTCCACACCTCAGGAAAAAAAAAAATATATAATGTGACCACGTGCGATGCTAAAGCACTCCAATATTTGCATTTCCAATTCCCATAAATTACAAGCATTTGTTTTTAGGAAACTTGGAAAGATCACTCTTTGTCTCGAACGATAGCGGCATCCCAATTATGCCGGCTGCAAACCAGAACACAGAATTGTGGAGCATATGAGACAGAAGCCTGACACTCAGTTCTCGGCAATGTGTTAAACGGGAGGGAGGGGGCGGGGGCGGTGTGTGTGTGTGTGTGTGTGTGTGTGTGTGTGTGTGTGTGTGTGTTGCTGTGCAAAAAGCTGGATAATCAGTCTCAAACCTCAAATTCCAAGCTGACATCAGTAAAGAACACAATCGAAGAGGTACACGCACATCGGAACCTCCGGCGAGAGTCCCAGGGAGGGATTGCAGAGCGAAATACCCAAATAAAAACAAACTCCCTCAAACCGTTGTGGAATTTGCAATCTGGATTACGTATGGATTTTGCTCAAAGTCTGTTTTTCTTAAAATTGAAGAGCATCAGGGGTCTAGGAAACTGTTGTTGCTTCGTTTTAAGAGAACAGACTCGCACACTCAAAGACACACAGGGAAGATGCTTCTCTCAGTGATTGGAAGAAAAAAAAAAAGACAATGATTATCTTTTTTAGGAAATTAGATGGAATAGCTAGACAGGACGTGGCTTCCAGCTTGCGCTGGCCTTCCCGTATTTATTCGTGTCAAAATAACGACATGTCTTTGTCGTTGGTGTTCATTAGTTTAGGGTAAGCTATCGGAGCCTTACAAAATCACCAGAAAACCGTTCTGAGGATCAGGGTTGCAAGTTTTGTTAAAATTCTGACTCTTCACAGACTGAGTTATCTCTGCCTTCATCTCAAACGCCGTCTTCCTCCCACGTGCCCAAACCTATGATGTTAGCAAAGTTGATTCCTCAGTGTGGCTGGTCTAATACCTTACACAGAGGTTAGTTGAACAGACCTTGGATTCCTAATTTTTTAAATTATGAACTGATTTGCAAAGTAAACATGTATTGTTTTAAAGAGCAGCTTTTAAGAATTTCTTAAGCTTTCCGAGTAGAGCTCTAAAGTTAAGGGCTGGTCAGTGATTTAAAAAATTGCCTCCCTATGGGATCGATGAAAAGGGGGGATTATCTTCCCTCTTTTTACAAGTTTTATAGGATTGAATCTTGAACCTCCAGAAGAGAAAAGAGACCGTCAAATTGTATTTAATTAGCAAATATTAAATCAGGGCAAGATCCTCTTACCTGACTCATGCCTATGCTTCTGCAATGACTCATTTCATATATATATATAATGACTCATTTCATATATATAAAAATCAATTTTATATATATATATATATATATATATATATATGTATATATATATATAATTGATTTTTTACAGAGAGGAAGAGAGAGGGATAGAGAGTTAGAAACATTGATGAGAGAGAATCATTGACCAGCTGCCTCTTGCACACCTTCTACTGGGGGTGTGCCCGCAACCAAGGTACATGCCCTTGACTAGAATCGAACCTGGAACCTTTCAGAAAGAATGGAATCTCATCCAGTTTTGACTCCCAGGCTCCTCTTACTAGGGTCTGCACACATGTGGCCACATGATGTATCTCAGATGACTTGTCACTGCTATTTAGAATTGTGCGATGACTACAGAGTCCAGTGCAGAGGACACCTGGCTGTTCCTTTGGATCCTCACTTCTGCCCAGAGAAACATCTATCCCATGTCTCAAAGGGCCGCCGTGAAACAGATTCTGTCACTTTCAAGACGCATTCTTGCGTCTCACAACTCTACTAGGGGGAAATAGTTTATACATTCCACCTCCATCTTTCCTGTTCCAGCAAATATCCACTTATTCCCTTCCAGCGTAGGAATAGCATTTACCACCCTCTATGTGAGACCATTGTACCTTCTCACCAGAACCAAATGCCATATATATATATATATATATATATATATATATATATATATATATATATATATATTTATTGATTTTTTTACAGAGAGGAAGGGAGAGGGATAGAGAGTTAGAAACATTGATGAGAGAGAATCATTGACCAGCTGCCTCTTGCACACCTTTTACTGGGGATGTGCCCGCAACCAAGGTACATGCCCTTGACTAGAATCGAACCTGGGACCTTTCAGTCCACAGGCTGACGCTCTATCCACTGAGCCAAACCAGTTTCAGCCCAAATGCCTCTTAACTTGCAGTGGGATCTTCCCCCAAGATGCAGCTCCCATGCTCTCATTAGGAATAATTTGCTTCCAAGTCCTCAGTTTTACTCTAAGGTGTGGGTACAAGCCAAGCTTTGTCCCAACCTGAAGTTAGCCCCTTTAAGAAATCCACGCCACCTATTTCCATGGTTAGCAGAATGATTGAAAGTACTGTTTTAGGGGTCAGGCCTTAGCCCCTGTCCTGCGTGTGATTCTGCTAGCCCTCTGATCTTGGGCAAATCATTTTGTTAGGAACATGTGGTGAAAGAATGCACAGACAATGCTCAGCAAACTGCCTAGGACAGAGTAAATCCTCAATGAGAAGTAGCTCATGTATAAGCTCGGCTATCAAATCCATAGACTTAGATGTTGAATTATGACAACGTTAGATGTTGAATTATTACAACGTTAGGGATTTACCACGAGCTGAAAAATTAGCCTCTTTATGTAACTTCAACATCTGTGTGATATCCAGGTTGAGATTTAAGTTGCATGATTCTAATCACAGTGTAAGCACCGGAAGTACCCTAGTACCTTGGGAAGTTTTGCGTGGAAAGAGGTTTAAATATTCTCAGAGATGGCCTGCCCGTGATGAATGTTATTTTCAGGTGGATTTGGGCTTTGTGGGACATTCTACCGTGTTTCCCTGAAAATAAGACAGCCTCTGAAAATAAGACCTACTTACAGGTTTCCTTCTGAGTGAAATATAAGGCATCCCCCGAAAATAAGGCCCCCCTAAGCTAAACATGAGAGATTTGGTCCACTGATTCTGAAAGAAATGGAGTCACAAGAAATTCACCAGGAAATTCAGGAATTGGATTGTGATGATGATGTTCCAGAAGATGATGACATGATTGTCACTGAATAAATGAGTAAATTCTTGATACTGTAGGATTCACAGTTTGTCTGGTTTGTGCTGACAACTACCGTACTACTGTACTACCATACCGTATACAGGTTAAAAATTTCCTTTATTTTCATTTAACAATAAATGTGTACCATATTCTTCTTCATGGAAAAATAAGACATCCCCTGAAAATAAGACCTAGCGCATCTTTGGGAGCAAAAATTAATATAAGACACTGTCTTATTTTTGGGGAAACAGGGTAGTGTTTTACAAATGTGTGTGGGGGTGTTTTTTTTTGTGTTTGTGTGTGTGTGTGTGTGTGTGTGTGTGTGTGTGTGTGTTTTAATTTACTGGAAAACGTTAACATTTGATGTAACCCATGTAGGGAGGGCAGGATGAGGGTGCTCCTGACCGAATCCACGGTCAAAGGAGGGAAAGCACGGCCTTAGGAGGAGACCCCAGGACGTAGTTTGGGATGTGAGGAGCGAAGGAAGGGTCGCTATGGCAGGGAGTGTGCTCACAAGGACAGGAAGTGAGGTTGATGCCGCAAGCAGCCGGCATTTGGGCGCTGGGTTGGGTCCTGCTCTGGGAGGGCAGCCGGAAGAGCGGGTTGCCCAGTGGACGGGAGAAGGGAACAGAGGGTTGGAAAAAGCTTGGCTTGCACCCGCCCCTCAGAGAGCGTTTCGGGGTGTGCTGCTTTGTGCCGAGCTGGAGACGGGAAGACGCTGTCCTGAATTCCGTCTGCTCCCCTAAGCGTCAGCCATCAGATGGCACCTTTAAAAGGCTCTCCAGGTGACTCCATATAACTGGGGCACATGCTTCCAGTGTGCGAGGTGGGGGAGCCACGGGGGAGCCAAATTGCCCTTGTAGTTTCTAAGATGGGGGACTGACGGAGATGCTCCCCAACACGGGGAACATGGAATTTGCATGTATCTGCACAGATGCAGCTAAGAGCAATCGACCATGTCTGTCTGTTTTTCCTCCCTCCCTCCCTCGCTCCTTCCTTCCCTTCTCCCCTTTCTTCTCTTCTCTCCTTTCCCCATGCAGATATGGAGCCACTGTGCCCTCCCTTGGGTTTTGAATCCTCTAGTTTTTCTTTTTTAATATATTTTATTGATTTCGTACAGAGAGGAAGGGAGAGGGACAGAGAGTTAGAAACATCGACGAGAGAGAAACATCAATCAGCTGCCTCCTGCACACCCGCTACTGGGGATGTGCCTGCAACCAAGGTACATGGCCTTCACCAGAATCGAACCTGGGACCTTTCAGTCAGCAGGCCGATGCTCTATCCACTGAGCCACACTGGTTTTGGCTGGATACTCTTGTTTTTCAAGCATACCTGAGATGCGTCCCAATGATGATGCTTTTCCCAACACACATAGAGCACTTATTGAGACAAGAGAAAAGAAAGGTTTTCTATTTTTATTTTTAAAATTTTACAATAGATAGATAGATAGATGATAGATAGATAGATAGATAGAATCATGGGTTGATCTTACTGTAGTTTTAAAACAAAAAATCTTTTATTTTTTAAAGTGATTTCTCAGAAAAAGCCTTCTACTTAGTAGGATTCACCAATAAAGTAGATTCCATTACAAAAAGATCATTAAAAAAAAAAATCTCTTGCCAAAACCGATTTGGCTCAGTGGTAGAGTGTCAGTCTGTGGACTGAAAGGTCCCAGGTTCAATTCCAGTCAAGGGCATGTACACTGGTTGCGGGCACATCCCCAGTAGGGGGTGTGCAAGAGGCAGCTGGTCGATGTTTCTCTCTCATTGACGTTTCTAGCTCTCTATCCCTCAATAAAATATATATTTTTAAAAAATCTCTTGCATCTCACTCCTGAGGCATTGCCCCCCAAAAGGAAGAATGTATATTTAAATGATTATCAGATGCTCTTCCTAGAGAAGCTTGGCCAAATTTCTGTGAGCTGAAGGTAGAATCCCAGAAGGGCTGAAGCCTGAGTTGCACTTACTCACGAGGCATCAAACCCTAGTTTGGCTGACAGCTTCCTTTTGTGGCCTGGGAATCCCATTTCCTGCGCTCAGGAGTGTGCGAGCTGGAGCTGGAGGGGCCTTGGGTGTCTCCTGGCCCCATTTTCCAGTTTTACCCCGGGATCTGAGGCCCTCTGAGGGGTCGATGAGTTGTGCAAGGCCCCCCAGTTAGCAACCAGCGGAGCCAGCCTGGAAGGGAGCGATCTCGAGTCCCAGCTCATGATTTTCCCACCACAACTCGCATCTCCTCTTCCCAGAAATGGAACCTGCACCCACAGTCCCCTGGGAGATGCCATGCGGGTAGTTTTTTTTATACAAAGTGTGATGCATTTTTTTTTTTATCCCACTTTGAGGAAATGCTGCCAAACTGTCCTCCAGGGAGCGGAGTCTCTATAAGGAGAGGAGGGGCTTTCGTGATTGGAGATCACAATGAATAATCGCTCACTTAACACCTAGGCTGCCTCCCAAAGGCTGCCACCCCCCTGGGGAGGACCATCAGATGGAGAGCATCTGAACTGGGGTTGGGAGGAAGAGACAGAGGGAAGAGGAGGTGCTCGGCAGCCAAGAGATGGAATAGAATTGACAGCGAGCAAGACCAGAGAATGGAAGAGCTATAGGGAGCAGACCCAGATTACCTTTCTCTCACATAAATATTATCTTCCTGTAGCCAAAACCAGTTTGGCTCAGTGGATAGAGTGTTGGCCTACAGACCGAATGGTCCCAAGTTCGATTCCGCATCTACCTTGGTTGCGGGCACATCCCTAGTAGGGGGTGTGCAAGAGGCAGCTGATCGATGATTCTCTCTCATCGATGTTTCTAACTCTCTATCCCTCTCTCTTCCTCTCTGTAAAAATATCAATAAAATATATTTTTAAAATATTATCTTCCTGTAGCTATAGAATACATTTCCTTTACATCCACAGACAGCCTAGTAAAGAACTAAATAGGTGCCTTTTGGCTATCCTAGGGGGCTGGGAATCCAGCATCTTACCATGTGTGTGTGTGTGTGTGTGTGTGTGTGTGTGTGTGATCCATTAAATCCTTGGAGAAGGTGTGGATGAATGGATGGGGTGACTGGATGGGGTCAGACAAAAGCAAAAACATGGAGATGAAGAGACCTGAAATGTAATGGCCGGACTAGACAAGGACCAAGTGTTTTGTGCCCAGCTCAGTGGCAAGTCAGGGATCAGTTTCCTTAAGACATAAATTCTGAGAGCCACCCACAACCCTCCTTTGTTTTAGAGTAATAATATTTGACTAAATTTTTACCAAAAAAAGCTTTAAATCCATCTAAGCTTACAGATGGAGTCTAGGGATTCCACTTGACACACAGCAAGATTCCGGGTGAGACTTCAAAAATGTTTTAATATTTAAAGTGTAAACTAGATTCTGGAGAGTATTGGGTATGATGCTGTCCTATCTCTTCTATGTAGTAGGTGATGCATAGATGGATAGTGGGCTGGTAGCCAGCCAGTGGTTTGTTCATGACTGTGTACACACATGTATTCCTGGCGTACACACATGTGGGAGGCACCCCTCATGTGCTTTCTTCTCTAAACACTGTCTCAGAGGATAAGAACTCTTGTGAGATCTTCTATGTCGTTGATTTTGTTTTCCTTTCTTTCTCCACTGATGTCAAGAGAAGAGTCTTCTCGGCGATTCCTAGGGACTGTGTGGTTTGACACTTAACTTTTCTTGGTACCATTTTATCACCATAGGTGTGATGGTAGGAAAAGGCCCCTTCTCTTTGGACCAAGTTCACAGTCATTCTGAGAGCAGGAGTCGGGATCTCCCTGGTACCCTCACGATGAATGCAAAGACGGTGCCCGACCGGAGAGAGGACAGGTCTCACCTGAGAATCCTCCTTCAGGGTCCTGGGTCCTGGGCCCTCTCCAGCGACTGCCTGCTGCTGGGAATCCAGGAGGAGAGCCCCACAGACAAGTGTCTGCATGCCCCCCGGTTCCCAGAGGTTTGGACCGAATTTTCAGTTCTGACTCCCTCCAAAGAGAGCGTCTGAGAAAACAAGACCATTTCTACGCACATGCAAAAACATTCCACACATACACACACACAGAGAGAGAGAAAATTACATTTCTATCCAGAAAATAAATTTCCGTTACACCTTCTGCAAGCTCAGCAACACCACAGGTGGCTCATGGGACCCTGAGTCTCTTAGGTCTCACCCAACAGGTTTGCTCACCATAAGCAAGCTTGCGATTGACAAGTCACCACACCCTTGCCCAGGGAGGCATTTCTAGAAAGATGCAAAGGTGGCACTCACTGTATTTCATTCAAAAGACAAATGATGCTAGGCAAAAAAAAAAAAAGAAAATTTTCTTTGGGAATTAAATTCACTCGTGATAAATTTTATTGTGCTCTCTCTTATTTCCAATAAGTAGCTCTGGATAGAAGACTCATAATTTTCGAAGAGAGCCCTTTATGAAATCCTACCAGTTCTTGTCACATCATCATCATCATTATCATCATCATCATCATCACCATTATGTCCAAATTCAGGATCTGGGCCTCCACGTGGTTCATTTGGAGTAGCTTAGACCGGATCGGCCTTAAAAACACCGCTATAGCCGAAACCGGTGTGGCTCAGTGGATAGAGCATCAGCCTGCAGACTGAAAGGTCCCAGGTTCGATTCAGGTCAAGGGCATGTACCTTGGCTGCGGGCACATCCCCAGTAGGGGGCGTGCAGGAGGCAGCTGATTGGTGTTTCTCTCTCATCTGTGTTTCTACTCTCTATCCCTCTCCCTTCCTCTCTGTATAAAATCAATAAAATATATTTTAAAAAAACAAAACAAAACACACAAAAAAAACCACCGCTGTATTTTGCGATCCATTTGAACCGAAGTGCAGAGGCCTCCGCATCAGCAAGCAGCCGGCGACCTTTTTGCACACCTAATTTACTAACGCCATTAGGTTTATGACAATAAATAAAACCTCTGCGACGCTTCCTGGAAACAAGAACGCCTCTCGAAGGCTTCTTCCCTTAACGGCCGATCCCAGAGCATTCGGCGGTGTTAAAAATCCATTTCCTGGAGATTATTGTACGTCAGCCTACACGTATCAAATTATATGGGTCACCTTGTTAACTTGGCAGGATTATATGGACATGCCATAGAATAATGGCCAGGCGTGTTATTAGGATGTTTCTTCTCTTTTCTTCTCTTCTCTTCTCTTCTCTTCTCTTCTCTTCTCTTCTCTTCTCTTCTCTTCTCTTCTCTTCTCTTCTCTTCTCTTCTCTTCTCTTTTCTTTTCCTTGCTTTGCTTTGCTTTGCTTTTCTTCTTCTTCTTTAAATCTGATTCTCGGCAGGTTTCTGGGAGTTTGCACCGACTCTCTCTCTCTCTCTCTCTCTCTCTCTCTCTCTCTCTCTCTCTCTCTCTCTCTCCCCCCCCCTCAACCCCCCCAGGATCAGGTAATTAAAAGGGTATTGATGCAGAGGGAAGCAGAGCACCACATGGCTTGGCAAAGGGTCTCCATAAACTCCTGTCCTGTAGCTGCGGTTACAAACTCAAGCTGGTCGTGTGCACTACCCCTCGGCACCGCCAAATGTTTCAGCAGCTGCCCTTTTGTCCCGTTTCTTAAATAAACAAAGAACAGATACAAATTAATGACCTAGATTTATGGCAACACACACCGCCCTCCCGGAGCAAACAGCCTTAAAAGAACAGATGCTAAAATCACATTTCTTACATGCAGACCCCCCGCAGGAGAGACTTCTGCGGGCTCAGGAGGGTATCGTCCATGGAAATTAATAATCGGGGGGACATGTCACCGTGTGTGCCGTGTCACGCGTACCCCCGATTTCACCAGCTCCCAGGCGTGGGCGCGGCACAGACACCGTGTGCCCCCTTTTTAAAATGCTGGGATCTGAGTAGCTTTATTTCACTTTTCCTTTTTATTTGATATTTCCCCCCCCCCCCCTAAGAAAGCTCAAAAGATCATTTTCTTAGTGTTTTTAGAGTATCCTCCACGATCGGACTTGGCGATCATCCTCCCTAACAGGAAATCTCCTTTGTTTTCACTCTTTGTTTTTCCAGGAGAGAATTGCATAAAACGGGGCTGTGTCTGTGAAACGCGGTCTGAAATGTGCTCTCTGCTTTTCTTCTCCTTCTCGGGGTTGGTTTCCGCCGACGCCAGCCACACACACACACACATACCCCCAAACCCCGATGCAAACAAGAGGAACCCTCGCCGGCGATTTTGTACCCAGAGACGGGCAGAAGCTCCGGGGTTTGTGGCACACGGGAGGGAGGCCAGGTCACCTCCAGGCAGATGCCACTGGCCACACACGGTGCGTTCCCCTCGCCCCTCATGGTACCCTAGCGCCCGTCCTGCTCAATAATTTAATATACATTTTCCTTGTCAAGCTTCTTGGCAGCCAGCTCTGCCGCTCGCAAGATGGACTGGCATGCCACAGGTGGGCTGATTAGTGGGTGGCATTTCTGAATTCTAACAAGCTGTTCGCATGATGTCTGTTTGCTTTAGGTACAGATGTGAAATGATTTGACAGTACATCTCAGAAGCGTGCGTGTGCATTTCTGTATGTCAAGCGATGGAGATGCGTTGTGGTAGGTTTTTTTTTTGTATTTTTTTTTTTTAAATTTCACACGTCGATGATGTATGGATTGTATCTATTCATTTCAGGCAGCCGAGGCCCCTGACATGGCAGGAACATGAAGACGAGGCACCCAGAAGGTGGGAGAGGAACAGATTGGATAAACATCTCGCCCCCAGTTAATCAGAAAAGTCTCATCATCGCGCTCCGGAGAAAGTCAGAGGTGGCCGTATCTCCGCCAGGAAACGGGAGTCTTTGAAAAGTTTGTTTTAATTGGTTTTAGAGTGCGGTGGCGATTTTTTTTTTTTTTAAAAGGAAGAGGAGGAAAAAGAAAGAAGAAACGAAGCAAAAGGGAGAATGAGGACCAAGACCACAAGCAACAAATGGTGTGCGAAAGGCCTGCCAGTCACATGGGTGACATCTGCCTTGTCTGACATGTCAGAGGTGACTTCAGGATTTGCTGGATGTGCAAAACGGAAATTCAACTTGAATCTTGGAGACTGAAGACTGAAGCTACGGGGCAGACTGGAACCAGAGACACCCAGAAAATACAGAGAAAACTGGGTGGTGTCTCTAGGTAACCGTAGGCAAACCTGAACACTGCCTAGAGCTACCTTGTCTGATAGAAGGTTAGGATTTGACCTTTTTTTAAAAATGCATTTTTATTGATTTCAGAGAGGACGGAAGAGGAAGAGAGAGAGAGAGAGAGAGAGAGAGAGAGAGAGAGAGAGAGAGAGAAACATCAATGATGAGAGAGAATCACTGATTGGCTGCCTCCTGTACACCCACTCCTGGGGATGCAGCCTGCAACCTGGGCATGTGCCCTTGGCCGGAATCGAACTCAGAACCCTTGAGTCCACAGGCTGAGGCTCTATCCCCTGAGCCAAACTGGCCAGGGCAGGATTTGACTTTTGAAAGTCTCATCCAAAGACGTGAGGACATAGACGTGGGCGAGCTGCTCACGGTCCCAACGGCCCCTGGTGTTACTCCTGGGGATGGGCTGTGAGGTCTCCCGCAGCCCGGAGCGCTCAGGGAGGAGTCAGTGTCCACAAACAAACACCGCCTGACCCCTGACCCCGTGCGTTTGTCCAGCTGCTGCGCCTCGTCCCTGGCTCCCCGCGGGGCCCAGCTGCTGGGCGCTGCCACCGCGTGCCCACCGTCACCCCCCACCCCCCGGCGGTCAGTCTCCAGGTGTCCTGGGAGCGTCCTTCTCCACCCCCACATCACTGGACACAACCCTTTATTTTGTTTTAGTATCATTATTCATTTTTTTAAAAATATATTTTATTTATTTTTTACAGAGAGGAAGAGAGAGGGATAGAGAGTTAGAAACATGGATGAGAGAGAATCATCGATGAGCTGCCTCCTGCACACCCCCTACTTGGTTGCCCGCAACCAAGGTACCTGCCCTTGACCGGAATCAAACCTGGGACCTTTGGGTCCGCAGGCTGACGCTCTATCCTCTGAGCCAAACCGGTTCCGGCTGTATCATTATTTTTATTGATTTCAGAGAGGAAAGGAGAGGGAGAGAGAGATGGAAATGTTGATGATGAGAGAGAATCATTGATCAGCTCCCTCCTGCCCTCCCCGCAGTGGGATGGAGCCCGTAACCCAGGCACATGCCCTGCCCAGGAATAGAGCCCTAACCTCTTAGTTCATACGTTGATGCTCAGCCACTGAGCCACGCTGGCGGGACGTGGACACAACACCTTTAAAAAGCCCAAGTCATAGCCAAAGTCGGTCTGGCTCAGTGGATAGAGCATCAGCCTGCGGACTCAAAGGTCCCAGGTTCGATTCCAGTCAAGGGCATGTACCTTGGTTGCGGGCACATCCCCGATGGGGGGCGTGCAGGAGGCAGCTGATGGATGATTCTCTCTCATCGATGTTTGTTTCTAACTCTCTATTCCTCTCTCTTACTCTCTGTGAAAAATCAATAAAATATATTATTAAAAAAAAAAAGCCCAAGTCATAAAGGAGACACCCGTCTATAATCTTTTCCACAGGAGAAAGGCAACACCACACAGGAACCTTCCCTAGAAGCAGCTCCGATGTGAGGAGTGTTGCCTCATTGGCACCTGCAGCTGGCCGGCCAGGCAGAAGGCCCACACCTGAGCGAGATGATGGATTTGCCCTGATCCGTCCCCGCTCCCGGCCGCCGGCCCTCCCCGTGGCCCATGGCAGGCGTTTGCGAGACAGCTGGCGGGGTGAGGGGTGCGGGCGGGGGCGCGGTGGCCTCTGCACGGATCAGAGGCTCATTAGCATCCCGCGCTCACCAAATCAACTCACTGGCTCCGCACTCCGTGTGGCTCTAAACCGTTAGGCAGTGAGCCGTGTGCTTGCCAACCAGGCAGGGCGAGGATCTGATGTGTGACGGCTCCCACCCACACACGGAGGTGTGCAAGTCCAAAGCCATACTTATGGCGTAGGCTGTAAGGCTAGTTTTTTTTGGTTTTTTTTTTTTTAATATATTTTATTGATTTTTTTTACAGAGAGGAAGAGAGAGGGATAGAGAGTTAGAAACATCGATGAGAGAGAATCATCCATCAGCTGCCTCTAGCAATCCTCTACTGGGGATGTGCCCTTAACCAAGGTACAAGCCCTTGACCGGAATCGAACCTGGGACCTTTCAGTCCACAGGCTGATGCTCTATCCACTGAGCCAAACCGGTTTCGGCTAGTTTTGGTTTTTGTAAATATAAATGAATAATTATTTCCTGTGGGCTCCACGCCTCTCAAAATAATACCTTCGGGTTATAAAAGATGACAAGCAGGTCATTAAAGATGCAGAAAACATCTCACCTGGACGAGCTGGTGCCCAGCTACTCAGAATGGAACCATGGTCGGCAAACTGTGGCTCTGGAGCCACATGCGGCTCTTTGGCCCCTGGAGTGTGGCTCTTCCACAAAAAAAACCACAGCCTGGGCGAGGCTACGTTGAAGAAGCGGCATTAGAAGAAGTTTATGTTTAAGAAATGTGGCTCTCCAAAGAAATGTCAATCGTTGTCCTGTTGCTATTTGGCTCTGTGGACTGATGAATTTGCAGACCCCTGGTCTAGGGTGTTTCAAGGATTTCCGGGAAGGTTCTAAGAGGGCAGGACGCGCAGTGTGGGAGTGCCTGACTTCTGGTCTACGGACTGTAACTTGTGTGTGTGGCTCAAACCCTCACAAGGATGCTGAGGCCTACATTAGATTTACCGCTGACTTCCTGGTCCTGTGTGTCTGACAGAAGGCATTTGACCCCACCGTCTCCTAATTCTGCCAGAAGTAAGATGGAAACGAGAACAGTCAGCTGCTCACCCTCTGGTAAACTGTGGCGACAATAATCAGAAACATTGAAAAACGTGCCTGGCTCGTGTGGCTCAATGGTTGGGTGTTGACCCAGGAACCAAGCTGGTTTGCTTCCCGTCATGGCAATGCCTGAACTGTGGGCTCGATCCCCAGTAGATGTGTCTCTCAAAATCAATCAAACACATATATATTTTAAATTAAAAAAAAAAAACCTCTGTGAAATATAAAGGTCTGACGACAAGATAATGAGAATTGCGTGTATCTATAAGGGACACTTTGCTGTTGCTGTGGAAAACGTTGCATTCTGGCCACGTAAGCTGGCCCATCCGGGCGACTCCGTGCGGGCTGTCCCGGCTGCTGGAGCAGCTGAAACACCAGCACCCCTGTGTTCACCTTCCTCTTAAGAACCCATCGGTGCTGCTCTAGCCAGTGTGGCTCAGTGGGTAGAATGTCGGCCTGCAGACTGAAGGGTCCCAGGTTCGATTCTGGTCAGGGAACCTGCAGGAGGCAACCAATCGATGTGTTTCTCTCACATTGATATTTCTCTCACTTTTCCACTCTGTTTAAAAAAAAAAAAAATGAATGGGAAAATATCCTCAGGTGAGGATTAAAAAAAGAAAAGAGCCGGGACCGGTTTGGCTCAATGGATAGAGCGTCGGCTTGGGGTCTGAAGGGTCCCAGGTTCGATTCCGGTCAAGGGCATGTACCTTGGTTGCGGGCACATCCCCAGTAGGGGGTGTGCAAGAGGCAGCTGATCGATGACTCTCTCTCTCTCATCGATGTTTCTAACTCTCTATCTCTCTCCCTTCCTCACTGTATAAAATATATATATATATTTTAAAAATAAAAAAAGAAAAGAAAAAGAATCGATCAGTTCTCTTTAGGTTACTGCATGGGAGGAAGAGGGGGTGGCCGTCCGTGCTTCCATTGAACCTGATGGGGTCTCAGGTACCCGGAGCCTGGAGACCAGGTGGCTTTGTGACCCCCACCCTGTGGGAGAAGAGAGAGATAGAGAGCTAGAAACATCGATGAGAGAGAGAGAGAGACATCGACCAGCTGCCTCCTGCACACCCCACACCAGGGATGTGCCCTCAACCAAGGTACATGCCCTTTACCGGAATCGAACCTGGGACCTTTCAGTCCGAAGACCGGTGCTCTATCCACTGAGCCACACCGGTTCCGGCTTGTTGGCCGGCCTCTTGGTTTTGCGGTGTCAGATGCAGTCATTCGGGAGGAGGGAAGCACATTCAGTGAGATCCCTCTT
The DNA here is from genome assembly GCF_964339955.1 of Pipistrellus hanaki. Taxonomy (NCBI): domain Eukaryota; kingdom Metazoa; phylum Chordata; class Mammalia; order Chiroptera; family Vespertilionidae; genus Pipistrellus; species Pipistrellus hanaki. The sequence goes on along the minus strand of NC_140522.1, from coordinate 10,528,086 downwards.
TAAAAAAAAAAAAAAAAAATCATGGAAGCTACATGGACATCGTTAATGATGACGATGATGATGACGGTGATGATGATGGATGTCCGAATGCCTCTCGCGGCATGGAGAGCAAGCAGGAGACAGCTGTTGAGTGCGGGGGATAATGGATGGCTGGGCTGGCGAGCATCGAGGAGGAGGAGGAGGAGGAGGAGGAGGAGGCGGCCCGGGGGTCCTGGGCGGGGGTGAGGATGGCCCTGCCAGGGAGCAGGGGCTACATCCGGGCAATCCATCAAGTCAGGACTTCTATCCGCTGGGTTTACAGCGAGGATTTGCTTCTCGGTGGGCTGTGCTTTCTCACTCATAATTCTCCTCGGTGGAAGAGAGGGGGAAAATAGAGAGAGGGGAATGGAGGACCATTGCCATCCCCAGCCAATCGGGGGTGGGGGGGGGGCGGTGAATGAGACTGCCCGTCTTAATGCCAACCTTAACGGGGGACCTTCTGTCTTTGCTCTTTGCCGGAGCCTGTGATTAGGGACGTGAGTCCTTTCCCAGACTGTGGACGGCAGATAACGGGTCTGTGGTTGTCAGCAAGGCTTCAAAATCGGAGATGCTCACTGAAGCCGGTGTGGCTCAGTGGATAGAGCATCTGTCTGCGGACTGAAGGGTCCCGGGTTAGATTCTGGTCAAGGGCATGTACCTTGGTTGCGGGCACATCCCCAGTGGAGGGTATGCAGTAGGCAGCTGGTTTATGATTCTCTCTCATCGATGTTTCTATCTATCTATCCCTCTCCCTTCCTCTCTGTGAAAAATCAATAAAATATATTTTTTTAAAAAAAATAAATAAAATCGGAGAGGCTCGCTCTGATGTTTTCTGAGCCTAGATGTTCCCCATCCCTTGTTCTAGCTTCTTTATACGGCGACCCCCCCTAATATAGGATGGTATGCAAATGAACCCGTATTGTCTACGAGGCACATTAGCATTTTTAATAAGCTTAAGATCTTTTTCGTTGGAGGATGTATAAATTAGATTTCTGAGATGCCTTGCCATGGATCGGCGCTTCTTTATACAAGATTAAAATTCTATTAGACTAATAAGCCAGCTCATTTCTTAAATGGCAATAAAATATGTATAAGGGCTTGCCGGGAACATCCTGCTTCCACCTCAGATTGGTGATGCTGTTAGTGTCGGGTTGTTGTTGTTGATTTTTTTTTTTTAAATCCTATGCATCCTGCTAAAGATAGTTTACCCAAAGCCAAGTCTGCATGTATGTCATTGTGCTTTAAAAAAAAATAAAAAAAATCCGTCACCTGCTACAACATTAACATCTGAAACCATCACCAGCAAAGGAGAAATCCCACAGAGCAGAAACGTCACATCAGGACGCGGGGGGCATTTGGGGGCATTTGGGGGGCGTTTGGGGGCATTTGTGGGGAGTTCTCCCCCGCTGCATCCTGCGTGGGGCCCTCGCGGCACCGGGAGGGCAGGCCCTGCAGGCGGCCTGGCACCGCGGTGGGCAGAGCGCCGAGCCGGGCACCGCGGGATGACGCCATCCTTTTGACGCTGATCCGAGAAGAAGGGTCATCCCGGTGCCAGGCCGGGAGCAGCAGGCAGCTGCCACCCCCACGGCTCATGCTGCTGGACGCGGTGCCCGGACACAGCCAGGCAGAGCCATGGGAGGCAGGGGCATTCCGTTAGCCTAGGGGTGTCGAACTCAATCAGAGAAGGGGCCAAAATCTAAAATCCAGCCTAAATCGCGGGCCGAATGGTTTACTGAACAGTCATAAACTGACAATGTCATAAACTGACAGCGGAGTGCAGTGATGACAGCGCGGTGCGGGCCACATTGCAAGGCCTGGCGGGCTGGATTTGGCCCGCAGGCCTTGTGTTTGACACATGTGCGTTAGCCGGCCGGAGCCACAGTCCTCGGGAGAGAGCAGCGAGCGGGCTGCCCCGGCCAGGGCTCCGGAGGAAGGGACAGGGCCCCAGGAGATCCATGATTCCACAGCATCCCGCCCGCCTGCGAGGCCTGGGGGCCCAGGAGCAGGTTTTTTTTTTTAATTGATTTTTTACAGAGAGGAAGGGAGAAGGATAGAGAGCTAGAAACATCGATGAGAGAGAAACATGGACCAGCTGCCTCCTGCACACCCCCCACTGGGGATGTGCCCGCAACCAAGGTACATGCCCTTGACCAGAATCGAACCCGGGACCTTTCAGTCCACAGGCCGACACTCTATCCACTGAGCCAAACCGGTTTCGGCAGGAGGTCACGTTTTGATTCCGGCCAAGGACACATGCCTGGGTTGTGGGCTCCATCCCCAGTAGGGGGCGTACAGGAGGCAACCTATCCATGATTCTCTCTCATCATTGATGTTTTTCTCTCTCTCCCTCTCCCTTCCTCTCTGAAATCAATAATAAAAAAAATATATTTAAAAAAAATAGAATGTATTGAGAGATGGGGTAGAGAGACCAGGAGGGGAGGGAGAAGAATTTCACCAGTTGAAGCTGCCAGTTCATTTTCATTGATATTTCCAATCTAATGATTTAGAGCACATGTGTCAAACACAAGGCCCGCGGGCCAAATCCAGCCCGCCAGGCCTTGCAATGTGGCCCGCACCGCGCTGTCATCACTGCACTCCGCTGTCAGTTTATGACATTGTCAGTTTATGACTGTTCAGTAAACCATTCGGCCCGCGATTTAGGCTGGATTTTAGATTTTGGCCCCTTCTCTGATTGAGTTCGACACCCCTAATTTAGAGCATACAGAGTGGGGCAAACAAGGCTTGCCGTTGTTTGTATGGAAAACAGCACAATGACTAATACGTAATAAAAACAAGGATAAACTCTGTGTTTTGCATGCACACCCCTGCACACCTGCTCTGCCCCACCCTGCATGTAGGCACTGAGTCGTCTTTATAAACTGTTTGCCGTTTTTCCTCATCAGAAAAGGGAAGCCCACCGCGCCGTTCCCTGTCTTGCGTCTCCCAGCGCCGATGCTCTCGTTTTGTTAAAATAACTCCACGTGCAGCCAATTACCTCAAGCGGAGCGTGACTTGCTCAAATTATTTTTTCAAACGTTGTTTAGCCTCAAGTACTTTCTAAAAAGGAGGCCAAGGCCGAGGAAGCAAACAAACAAATGGCTAAAGCGCACAGCCTGACGTCCGTGGCCCACCAGCTCGGGGGGCGGCTCGAGGGCATCGGGCTTCCCAAGGACGGGGACTCCCGCCTGCTCCCCCCCCCCCCCCCCCCCAGGAAGGAGCTTGGATTAGGTTCCTCCACAAGGTTCGCAAAACCCAGAGTTGGGGGCTGAAAGTTTTCTGATGGAACAGAGACCATTGTAAACTCTGCAAACTTTTACCGTGTTTCCCCGAAAATAAGACATCCTCCGAAAATAAGACCTACTTACAGGTTTCCTTCTGAGTGAAATATAAGGCATCCCCCCAAAAATAAGGCCCCCCCTAGGCTAAACATGAGAGATTTGGTCCACTGATTCTGAAAGAAATGGAGTCACAAGAAATTCACCAGGAAATTCAGGAATTGGATTGTGATGATGATGTTCCAGAAGATGATGACATGATTGTCACTGAATAAATGAGTAAATTCTTGATACTGTAGGATTCACAGTTTGCCTGGTTTGTGTTGACAACTACCGTACTACCGTACCGTACACAGGTAATATATTTCCTTTATTTTTATTTAACAATAAATGTGTACCGTATTCTTCTTCATGGAAAAATAAGACACATCCCCTGAAAATAAGACCTAGCGTATCTTTGGGAGCAAAAATTAATATAAGACACTGTCTTATTTTCGGGGAAACAGGGTATGGAATAGGAAACTGACTTTCCAGCTAAAACAGGGTCTTGGGGACATTTGGGTGAGCCTTAACAAGATACATGTTGCTGAAACTGGTGTGGTTCAGTGGATAGAGCGTGAGCCTGCGGACGGAAAGGCCCCAGGTTCGATTCCGGTCAAGGGCATGTACCTTGGTTGAGGGCACATCCCCGGTGGTTGGAGTGCAGGAGGCAGCTGATCGTTGTTTCTAGCTCTCTAGCCGTTTCCCTTCCTCTCTGTGGAAAGTCAATAAAATGTACTGGAAAAATAAAAAAGATAGATGTTTGCCTACCGGCCTGTGTGGCTCAGTGGTTAGCGTCGACCTATGAACCAGGAAGTCACGGTTTGGTTCCGGATCAGGGCACAGGCCAGGGTTGCAGGCTCGGTCCCCAGGAGGGGTCGTGCAGGAGGCAGGTGATCCACGCTTCTCTCTCATCACTGATGCTTCTATATCTCTCCCCCTCTCCCTTTAACTCTGAAATCAATAAAATAATTTTTTTAAAAGATAGGTGGCTGAAACCGGTTTTGCTCAGTGGATAGAGCATCGGCCTGTGGACTCAAGGGTCCCAGGTTCGATTCCGGTCAAGGGCATGTATGTACCTTGGTTGCTGGCACATCCCCAGTGGGGGGTGTGCAGGAGGCAGCTGGATGTTTCTTTCTCATCGATGTTTCTAACTCTCTACCCCTCTTCCTTCCTCACTATATATATAAAAAAAAAAATCAATAAAATATATATTTTAAAAAAAGATAGATGGTTACGGGCTCTGCTTCTTCTAGAATATGAGTTTTAACAGCCCGGAGATTTCTCAGATGACCCTTTAGGTCCGTCTTCCTTCCGCAGGACTGGCCCCACAGAGCCTTGAGCGGCTGACAGAAGTCACAGCCCACGATGGGGCGACAGCAGCTTGAGGAGTGACGGTGATCACGACAGATGGGAGACCGTACGGAAAGCCTTCCGCAGAAGGAGTCTCCCGCACAGATCCTCACTGAGACAGAAGGGCGTGAGCGGCCGCAGAGCAGAATCGCTGGATTCCTCCCCACCCCTTCTTTTTTTTTAATTTTTAAAAAATATTTTATTGATTTTTTACAGAGAGGAAGGGAGAGAGACAGAGAGCTAGAAACATCAATGAGAGAGAAACATCGACCAGCTGCCTCCTGCACACCCCACACCGGGGATGTGCCCGCAACCAAGGTACATGCCCTTGACCGGAATCGAACCTGGGACCTTTCAGTCTGCAGACCGACGCTTTATCCACTGAGCTAAACTGGTTTCCACCTCCCCACCCCTTCTTATCATCTTCTCAGATCTCCAGGGACTTGCATTGGAGAGTCAGACCTCTCCTGGGCATGTGCAGGGCACCGCTTACCACGCGAACACACATGTCTGCGTGTGCGTGTGCCCCCAGAAAAGGGGGCTGTCCATGCATTCCCTGAGCATGTGCATGCAGGTAAGCAGTGGAGGCAGCTTGCAAGCATGTGCCCCCTCGGGCCTCTGCTGCTCAGAGCAAGCAAGTTGCACACTCACCACCAGAATATATATATATTTAAATATATTTTATTGATTTTTTTTTTTTTTTTTTTTTTTTTTTTTTTTTACAGAGAGGAAGGAGAGCGATAGAGAGCTAGAAACGTCGATGAGAGAGTAACTTCAACCAGCTGCCTCGTGCACACCTCACCAGGGATGTGCCCGCAACCAAGGTACATGCCCTCGACCGGAATCGAACCTGGGACCCTTCAGTCCTCAGACCGAGGCGCTACCCACTGAGCCAAACCGGTTAGGGCCCACCAGAATGTTTTTCGACCCATTGGGTGGTTTCATCGCATCCCTGTTTTTTGTTGTTGTTTCGTTTCATTTACAGTGAGGACCGCCTCAGCAGACGCTAGCCACTCATTTTGCAAAAACAGAGCCAGCATCTCCCCTCCTTCCCTCCCTCCTTTCCTCCTTCCATCCCTCCCTCCCTCCCTCCCCACGTGGCCCAGCTCAGTGTCCTCCTCCTCTTGCTGCTGCTGGAAGGAGAAGGAGCTCTGAGTCCACCCACATGCGCTGTAGGACGGCCTCAGGGGGCCCAGGAGCCCGGGACACGGGCTGGGAGGCCGGAGGGAGTGGCAGCAGCAGAGGCAGCCAGAAGCACGGCTCCTCTTTCAGATCAGAGAGCCCCCCCGGGCTGGGTAATGATGCCAGCCAAGCCCGCGTCCTCACACCTCCCATGCCCACCCCAGCGGGAGCCCGCCCCTCCAGCCGCTCTAATTACCCTCTTCTGAGGGCTAGGCAACCCCCTGGCCGCGTAGCCCACACATTGAGCCTGACCTGCCAGCAGAAATCCGGCTCAGAATACGCTTTAAGCTGCTGACCGCCGTGCTCCTGCCTCGCGATGGAAGAACTGCGATCAGAAGGAGAAAGCATTTGCTAAGCAAACCCGAACCCAGCAGCCCTCTGTGTGAGCGGCTCCGGGCAGGGTGAGAAGCAGAGCCAAACGTTCCTGTGTGGTTGGGTGTCAGGGTACCAGCCACAGAGGGGTGCTGGGTGAAGACAGAGGGGCTGAGCCGGAAGAATGCTGAGCTGCGGGTTCCCAGTCCTGCCTCCACTGCTTACCTGCGTGCCCTCGGGCCAGCCCCTCATCCTCCCTCCGTCTCCCTACCTATAACATTGAGTAGGAAACTCCTGAGACTGTTGTAAGAACCCCCGAGATAGCAAAAATGGGAGTGCTTTGTGAGCTCCAAGGGCCGGTGTAAACATAAGGCCCGTGTCTGTGCCTGGAATGCGTGACGGAGTCTCCGTGGCCTGAACCCGCAGGAGTGAGGAGCAGATCAGGGAAGCAGTGACCCCTCCGTGCACCTCTGGGGTCTGGGTCTGCTTACCCGGCCCCGTCGATGATGAGACCGCCGAGGTCGACTCCAAACAAATAGGGCAATGCATATTTTGTACTAAATAGTGAAATATGGGCCCTAGCTGGTTTGGCTCAGTGGATAGAGCATTGGCCTGCGAATGGAAGGGTCCCGGGTTTGATTCCAGTCAAAGGCATGTACCTCGGTTGCAGACTCCCAGCCATGGTCGGGGGCATGAGGGAGGCAACCAATGGATGCCTCTCTCCAATCAGTGTCTCTCTCCAATCAGTGTCTCTCTGCAATCAGTGTCTCTCTGCAATCGATGTCTCTCTCTCACATCTAAAGGGGTCGAAAGAGGAGGGCGTGGCCTCAGAACACAGGTATCCTCCCACTTGCCCTCCCACCGCCCACCTTTATGCTCCTGACTCTTGGCCCCTGGCTGCAGGCTCTGGCTGCTCCCTTCACTCTCTCCTTCCTTCTGGGGAGGCATGTTCAGAGCTGGAGAGGCTGCTGCAAAAGTGGCCTTGGTTGCCCTGCTGGTGTGGCTAAGTGGTTGAACACTGACCTATGAACCAGAAGGTCACGGTTCGATTCCCGGTCAGGGCACATGCCTGGTTTCGGGCTCAATCCCCATTGGATGGGTGTGCAGGAGGCAGCCGATCCATGATTCTCTCTCATTGTTGCTGTTTCTATCTATCTCTCTTTCCCTTCCCCTTCTTCTCTGAAATCAATTAAAAATATATATTTTTAAAAAGTGGTCTCTTCAGTTGAAACCGATTTGGCTCAGTGGATAGAGCATCAGCTTGCGGACTGAAAGGTCCCGTGTTCGATTCCAGTCAAGGGCATGTACCTTGGTTGCTGGCACATCCCCAGTAGGGGGTGTGCAAGAGGCAGCTGATCGATGATTCTCTCTCATTGGTGTTTCTTGCTCTCTATCCCTCTTTCTTTCTGTAAAAAAAAAAAAAAAAAAAAAAAAAAAAATCAATAAAATTATATTAAAAATAAATAAAAAAAAAAGTGATCAGCACAGGTCCCTACGTACTCCTGGACCAGCCTGTCTACAGGGAAGATGATGTTCGGATTTGATGGACGAGCCATGGACGGAACGAGCACGGAAGCATAGCAGGACCTGAAGGAACTACCGATGCATCCTGACAGCTGATGAGCATCCGGTGTCAGACAACGTGTCATCTGAAAAGAAAAAACTCAAAAGCTTTTCCCCGACTTCGATGCCTTGCCTCTGCGTTTGGCTAGGAAACCACCACAGGCCATTGGAACGGAAAGGCAGGTGAGAAAGAGGCGGTCCCAGCGGAGGGAAGGCCCGGAAGGAAGAAGGTGTGGGATGGATTAGAGTGCAGAGTAGGATGTTGAAGGTGAGAGGGGAAGAGGGAATAAAACCTCCATTATTCAACCTAGTCTTAGGATAAAGGACTATGAACTCAACGAGAAGAAGACAGAGGGGCTGAGCGGGCGATGGGGATCCGCCGGGTGGCTCCCAGGAGGGGAATGAGTATCCTTAGGACTGCAATTAGACGGTGAATGCATCAACGGTGCACAGATGATTGGAAAAGACAAGAACGGGGAGGGAGGCCAGCGCGGAGGCTCTGCGGAGCACAGACAGTAGGGAGGCACGAGGAATGCAGTTCCGGTGGGAATGGCTGTTGGTGGCCTTGGGAACTGGGTAGGTGGGCGGGGGCGGGGGGTGCCCAGGGAGAAGGGGGGTTCAGTGAGGGGGATGTTGAGCCCCAGGGGCTGGGACGCAGAGGTGCTTGCTGAGTGAGGTGGATAGAAGGTTTTGGCATGTGGCGCTTCAGAGGCTGGAAGCAATCGAGAATTGGCAGCATGTGGATATGACTTCATCCGAATTACATTTCAGATATTAACGCACCAACTGTTCCAACTTCGTTTCTTTGTTACCTACCAATATTTCTCCAGGAAAGTATGTCCAGACTTGATTTTCTCAGAGCTGGGGGAATCTAGGCAGAGAACAGCCTGGCTCTGATAGACGGGTGTGCGAGGGATGGTGTTTTCCTTAAAAGACTGAGTGGAGATTGATACTGGTGGAATTAGTAAACTCTTTATCTTACCCTTTTTACCCCTCTCCCTGCCCCCCAATCCCATTCTTTCAATGCCACACACACACACACACACACACACACACACAGACACACACAGACACACACACACACCATTGAGTTTCTATTATCCCAAGCCTAATGTTAGCATCTGTGAAGGATAGATACAGAGCTTACTGTCTGGTGAGGGCTCTGATGGTTGGCTACATTTCTGGCTATTGAACACCAACTATGCACCAAACGCTGATGTAGGAGGCACTAAGAGGCAATATCGCCCCGTGGTTAGGCATGGATTGCAGTGGTGAATAGGTAAGCCCTGGAGCTAGTTTGGATGGATTGCAAGTCTTTTTTTTTCTTCTAATGCTTATTCCTTGGAAGAGTGTCAGTTAAGTTATTCAAGGGCAGGGTCCTCAGTTTTTCCATCTGTGAAATGGGAGTAATAATAATAATAGACTCCAGAGGGCTTTATGATGATTAAGGAGGTTAACAGATCTAGTCTACCACATGATGTACTGCCACCTCATACGTGCTGCTCACACACAATAAGCACTCAGTAACCCTTAGCGATTATCATTAGAAAGTGCCCTCATGAATATGGACTCACCCAGTCCTTGTGTTGGTTTCGCAGAATTCGAATCATTTCCTCATTCATGAATGAGGCCCTCAGCGCCCAGGTTGCCGTTCAATGAAGGAGCGCTGGTGTGAATCCTGGGACGTCCAGCACTCATTCAATATTGCCGAGAGTCTAGTTACAGGGTAGAGTGAGTGGAAGAAGGATGCGATAAATCTCAATCTGATCCTAACATCTCAAAACTGGTGACAGTTTTTAAGTGGCTGAAAATTTAATAATCAACAGCGATTACAGCAGCTAACATAATTCCCCTAACGTAAGTTGACTGCACAAGTAAGCTTTTAACCACATCATTTGATTGTGATAATAAGTTCGAAAAGGCCAGGTATTTCCCTCTTTGATTTTTGTGTACCATCTCTGGAGACATGGCTTATTGAAAAATTAGCTCCTAATTTCCTAGGGCTCAAACCAGTGTGTTAAAACTAATAAAAAAATGGATGGATTTTTAAATGACCATTTGCTCCCCTTCCCCTCTATCCCCCCTGCCCACTGTGCATGAATTTTATGCACTGGGCCTCTAGTAAATTATATTTGTGTGACATTTACAGTTAACCAAACACTTTTATATAATTTTCCCCCACTTAATCTTCTCAACAGCCCTCTGGACAGTAAACGGTACGTCACTTTCTCCCCACACAGGATGCTCTGGAAAATGAGCTTTTCCCAAGTAGCAATATATTCAAAATGAACAAAGTACACCATCTACCCATCTTATCCTCCATATTCATCAGACTCGTGTTTCTGGATCGCTTCCGACAGCGTTTGCCTAGTTCGGGAGGACCCGGATTTTCCAGGGTGAGCTGAGCAGTGCCCCACACTGTCTTGTCTTAAAGGTCCCCAGTTCTGCCAAGGAAATGCTTCGAGCTGGTTGACGTTTCAAGCTCTGCCTGCCCACGTCCTGTTCCTCGGCTGCAGGAGCGTTATCACAGCGACACAGCTGCAGTCCTTCCTGCTCTTTTGTTCACTGATCGCCATGCACTGACAGCTTCCACTGGAAAACCCATTTGGGTGGAGCTCTATGCAGGTCTCCTAATGGCGGACTTCCTTCCCTATGGCGTGATTCATGCACCACAATCCATCCATCCATCCACCCATCCACCCATCCATCCATCCACCCATCCATCCACCCATCCATCCATCCATCCATCCATCCATCCACCCATCCATCAATCCATCCATCCATCCACCCATCCATCCATCCACCCATCCATCCATCCACCCATCCACCTACCCATCCATCCATCACCCACCCATCCACCCATCCATCCACCCATCCATCCATCCATCCATCCATCCATCCATCCATCCATCCTTACATCCATCCTTACATCCATCCATCCATCCACCCACCCATCCATCTACCCATCCACCCATCCACCCATCTATCCATCCATCCATCCCATATGTGCAGCAAAGGCCCACAACATGCAAGACACACAGGTGCACCTTGAGGACTCAAGTGAACAAGACAGCCTGGCCGGTGTGGCTCAGGGGTTGAGCGTTGACTTATGAACCAGGAGATCACAATCCCATTCCCAATTGGAGCACACGCCTGGGTTGTGGGCTCCATCCCCATTTGCGGGGGGGGGGGGGGGGGGGGGGGGGTTTGGAGGGGGGGAAGGGGTGCAGGAGGCACCTGATCCATGATTCTCTCTCCTCATTGATATTTCAATCTCTCTCTCTCTCTCTCTCTCTCTCTCTCTCTCTCTCTCTCTCTCTCTCTCTCTCTCTCCTTTCTCTCTCTGAAATCAATAATAGATAGATAGATAGATAGATAGATAGATAGATAGATATTAAAACCCAAAAAGGGATTTCAGAGCCAGAGCGGTATTTAGATTCTCTCAGACACATTTCTGATTATTGGGTATGGAATCTGAGACCCAGAGAGGTTAAGCTACTGGCCTCAGGTCACACAGCGGGTTCGTGATGGGTCTTCAGTGGGCAAAACCAAGTTCTCCACAGGCCTCCGTCCTCCGGGCCACACCTCTGGGGGATCTGAGGAAGGACCAGCAATGAGGCAAACACACAGGCCTTTCTGTTCCCTTCAGAACGGCTCTGGCAGGCAACCTTCCGCATGAAACTCGAACTCCTAGCAAAAGCCTGAGCTTTTCTCCAGAGAGCCGAGCCAGGTCACCTCAGCGCAGACCACGCCAGACTTCAGTTAAATGCACAGCGGAGCCAGACCAGCCCGGGCTGCTCACTAGGTTTTCCCACGTGGCACCACGGAAGTCTGGCCCCCGGCAAAGGGTACGTACCGATTGGCCGTGGGTGTCCCAGAGCCTGCAAGCTGTTGGAAACAATTGCACTACAGTTAGCTCCACCAATCGGAGGTGACTGTGGTCATTCTTAGCACTTGAATGGGGAGCAGGTGACTGGGGGTGGAGCCATCTCTCTCTCTCTCTCTTTTTTTTTTTTTTTTAATATATTTGATTGATTTCAGAGAGGAAGGGAGAGGGAGAGAGAGAGAAAAACATCAATGATGAGAGAGAATCATTGATTGGCTGCCTCCTGCCCGTCCCGTACTAGGGATCAAGCCCGCAACCCGGGAGCCTTCAGTACCCAGGCTGATGCTCTATCCACTGAACCACACCAGCCAGAGGGCGAGCCATCTCTTCACCATGCTGAGTAGCACTGATGAGAGGCACTGGGCTAAAATCAAGTCTCACCTCCCCACTGCAAACCTGCTGTGTGACCTCAGGCCACTAGCTTAACCTCTCTGGGTCTCCGTTTCCATACCTGACAGCGGGAGATTTGCTCGAGAGAATCTAAACGCCTCTCTGGCTCTGAAGGCCTTTTTGAGGTTTTCGCACATGGATGTTGGAATCAGCAAATGAGGCCACAAGACGCTGTGGCTACATAGCCTTCTAGATCCGTGGCCGGCAAACCACGGCTCGCGAGCCACAGGCGGCTCTTTGGCCCCTGGAGGGTGGCTCTTCCACAAAATACCACGGCCTGGGCGAGTCTATGTTGAAAAAGTGGCGTTGAAAGAAGTTTAAGTTTAAGTTTAAGAAATGGGGCTCTCCAAAGAAATGTCAATCGTTGTACTGCTGATGTTTGGCTCTGCGGACTCATGAGTTTGCCGACCACTGGTCTAGATTAAGCAACAGACCCCTCAGCCAGCAAATGCTCCTGCAGCCCATTGTGGGTGTTCCTGAAACCGTGGAGGTATCTCAGCCGAGTGAAAACTTCACCATGAAAATTCTAGAATCAGCCCAAAGCGGTGTGGCTCAGTGGATAGAGCGTCGGCCTGCAGACTGAAGGGTCCCGAGTTCAATTCCAGTCAAGGGCGTGTACCTTGGTTGTGGGCACATCCCCTGTGGGGGGGTGTGCAGGAGGCAGCTGATCGATGATTCTCTCTCATCCATTTTTCTAACTCCCTCTCCCTCTCTCTTCCTCTCTGTAAAAAATCAATAAAATGTATTTTTTTAAATTTTTTTTTTTTTTAAATCTCAGTTCTGGAAGACTTTATTTTAAAAAAACACACAAAACTCCTGCTTAAAGTCGGTCTCTCGTAGCCCTAGCCGGTTTGGCTCAGTGGATAGAGCAGTGTTTCCCAACCTTCTCTCATGATGAGAATCACCTGGTGGAGTTGTTAAAACACAGATTCCTGAATCCCAACTAAGAAGTGCTAAACTAGAATTTTTGGGAACATATAGGTAAAATTGTATACTTAACTAGTGCTCTAAAACAGATGTTATATACAGAGCACTAAGTTAGGTATGCAATTTTACCTATATGTTCTCAAAAATTCTAGTTTAGCACTTCTTAGTTGGGATTCAGGAATCTGTGTTTTAACAACTCCACCAGGTGATTCTCATCATGAGAGAAGGTTGGGAAACACTGTGATAGAGCATAGGCCCTTGGACGGAAGGGTCCTGGGTTTGATTCCTGGCAGGGGCACTTACCTCAGTTGTAGGATGGACACCCCCCCCACACACACACACGCCACTGGGGCTTGTGCAGAAGGCAGCCAATCGATGTGTCTCTCTCACACCAATGTTTCTCTCTGTGTGTCTCTCCCCTTTCCCATCTCTCTAAAATCAATGCAAAAAATATCCTCCAGCGAGGATTAAAAACAACAACAACAAAAATAAAACCAGCCAAAACCGGTTTGGCTCAGTGGTAGAGCGTTGGTCTGTGGACCGAAAGGTCCCGGGTTCGATTCCGGTCAAGGGCATGTACCTGAGTTGCGGGCACATCCCCTGTAGGGGGTGTGCAAGAGGCAGCTGGTCGATGTTTCTCTCTCATCGACGTTTCTAGCTCTCTATCTCTCTCCCTTCCTCTCTGTTAAAAAAAAAACCAAAAATCAATAAAACATATTTTAAAATAAAAAAATAAAATAAAACCAGTCTCTCACCACAATCACGCTGAGTCCGAGGGACTGTCCCTTCATGGAGAGCGGCCCTGACACGGGGGTCTCCATTGGGACACACAGATTTGCATACTGTCCCCCGAGAACCACGAGGCTCCAGGTGGCCTGTCGGGGGGGAGTAGGGGACAGGGGACACCCAGAGAATAAGCCGTGCCTGACCCCACAGTGGGAAACCACCCGGCTCCTGAACCGTCCTTGTAAGCACCCACACTCTGAGTCCTGCCCGCTCAGCTTGCAGGCTCAGAGCAGTGGCTGTGGTGGGGCAGGGAGATGGGAGATCTCTGCCTAAGGGGCAGGCCACCAGGCCGCACTGGCTATGGGGGGTGGAGGAGAGATAGGGCTGCTGTGTCCCCTCCTGGGCTCAGCCAGCATTTCCTGGTGCCCCCTTGCCCCCGGGTTAGACGGGGCATGAACTGTCTTGCTCTTTTTTATTCATTTATTTTTTAATAATATATTTTATTGATTTTCTACAGAGAGGAAGAGAGAGAGATAGAGAGCCAGAAACGTCGATGAGAGAGAAACATCAACCAGCTGCCTCCTGCACACCCCCTACCGGGGGATGTGCCCGCAACCAAGATTACATGCCCTTGCCCGGAACCGAACCCAGGACCCCTCAGTCCGCAGACCGACGCTCTATCCACTGAGCCAAACCGGCTTCGGCTCATGCTCTCTTTTTTTAAAAATATATTTTATTGATTTTTTGCAGAGAGGAAGAGAGAGGGATAGAGAGTTAGAAACATCTATGAGAGAGAATCACTGATCAGCTGCCGCTTGCACACCCCCTACAGGAGATGTGCCCGCAACTAAGGTACATGCCCTTGACCGGAATCGAACCTGGGACCTTTCGGTCAGCAGGCCGATGCTCTATCCACCAAACCAAACTGGTTTTGGCTAACTCACGCTCTTCCTCACTTTGCCAGCAGGTTTCAGAGGCAGAGAGCGGAGCCCTGAAATGGGCCGATCAGGGACTTCCTGGAGCAGAGAGAAGGCGGGTTGCTCGGTGGAGTGAGAGAGGGTGCAGGCCAGGCCGAGGGTCCCCCTGCCTCCACCCGTGACCTTGAGTTGGCATTGTGCCCCCAGCCCAGCAAGAAGCCTGGCCCGCCCTCCATGGCTGCTGGGTGGGCTGGGTGCATGAACGCAGGGAGAAATGAGCGAGGGGGTGAATGACAGCAGGGGCCACGTCGAACCAGAGGCCAGGTGCCTGCAGGGCACCATGCTAACGGACATATAAGCCAGCCAGAGACAAACCAACATCACAGGAACGCACTCACAGGCGGAACCTAAGTCACAAAGCAAACTGGTGGACGGAATGGACCCAGAGACGGGAGTAGGGAGAGAGTGCGGGGTCTGGGAGGGAGGCAGCGGAGGTGACCAACCAAGGACCTTGTGCGCCCACATGCATGACCCATGGCCTCAGACCATGGGGTGGGGGTGGGGAGTCCAGGGGCAGGTGGCGAGGGCTGGAGGGGGCCAGTGGGGGAGAAGGGGACATAGGTAATACTTTCAACGATAAAGAATTATGTAAAAAAAGAAAATAAGCCCTAACCGGTTTGGCTCAGTGGATAGGGCGTCGGCCTGCAGACTCAAGGGTCCCAGGTTTGATTCCGGTCAAGGCCACGTACCTTGGTTGCGGGCACATCCCCGGTGGGGGGTGTGCAGGAGGTAGTTGGTAGATGTTTCTCTTACATCGATGTTTCAAACTCTCTATCCGCTCTAAAAAAATCAATAAAATATATTTAGAAGAAGAGGAGGGAGAGGAGGAGGAGAAAGAGAAGGAGGAGGAGGAGGAGGAGGAGGAGGAGGAAGAGAAGGAGGAGGAGAAGAAGAAGGAGGAAGAGAGGAGGAGGAGGAAGAGAAGGAGAAGGAGGAGAAGAAGAAGAAGGAGGAAGAGAGGAGGATGAGGAAGAGAAGGAGAAATGTATTAAAAAACAAACAAACAAACAAAAACAAAAACCCAGAAACTCAGGTCCCTCTGCCAGGGCTGGCACGGCTTGTGCTGCTGAGGAGTGATGAGTGAGGGTGTTGCTGGAGGCCAGGCCGGGGAGAGGGTCCCGTGGGCAGGCCCCGGGAGCAGAGGCTGCAGCTGGGGCGCCAGCTGCCCAGGAAGCAGATGGGGAGCAGTGGGAGGTGGGCACAGCTGAACCGTGGGGGGAAGTCCCGGCAGGAAAGGAGGTTGGTCAAGCGAGGGCAGGAGGGGGAACTGGCACATGTGGGGTGGCCCTGTGGGTCGGGGCCCGGGCCAGGCACCCTGCCCATGTCGCCATTTCCTTCTTCCGTGGGCCCTGTGACCTCAGCACGGCCATCTCCACTGCCTCGAGGAGAAAGCAGAGGCTCGGAGGAAAGAAACAGGGAAGCAGAGGCACTGGATTTGAACCCAGGTCTGGCCGATTGGAAAGGCAACGTTCCTTCCCGCTTCCAGCACCTTCTCCTAGGACACACTAACGGCACGTGATGGGGGACACGGGGCACAAGGACACGTGGGATGTGTGCTGGTTCCACTGCCCCATCCCACCACCCGCCACCCCACCGCCCTCAGCCCAAGCCCTGCTAACCTGCTTTTGCAGGGAGACTTTTTTAATTTAAATATTTTTTATTTATATTTTTAATTGATTTTTTTTTTTTTTTACAGAGAGGAAGAGAGAGGGATAGAGAGTTAGAAACATCGATGAGAGAGAAACATCCATTAGCTGCCTCCTGCACACCCCCCACCGGGGATGTGCCCGCAACCAAGGTACATGCCCTTGACTGGAATTGAACCCGGGACCTTTCAGTCCGCAGGCCAACGCTCTATCCACTGAGCCAAACCGGTTTCAGCTACTGAAATATTTTTTTAAAATTTTATTTTTATAATCCTCGGACCCAAGGATTTTTCCATTGACTTTTCAGAGAGTGGAGGGAGAGGAAGAGGGAGGAGGAGGAGAGAGAGGGAGAGAGAAACATCCATGTGGGAGAGACACATCGATAGGTTGCCTCCCACATGCGCCCCCACCAGGGCCGGGAGCCTGCAACCAAGATACGTGCCCTCGACAGGAATCGAACCCAGGACCCTTCAGTCTGCAGCCAGATGCTCTACCCACTGAACCACACGGCTAGGGCTTCCAGGAAGCTCTTGATCCACTTCCTCCAACCCCTTGCTCAGCCCCTACCTTCCCTGAGCCCGGCTCACTCTCACCTGAACCACAGCGACCGGCTTCCACCTCCTGCTGCCCCCGTCCCTGTCCACTGGTTTGGCTCAGTGGATAGAGCGTCGGCCTGTGGACTGAAAGGCGGTCAAGGGCATGTACCTTGGTTGCGGGCACATCCCCAGTAGGGGGTGTGCAGGAGGCAGCTGGTCGATGTTTCTCTCTCATTGATGTTTCTAACTCTCTATCCCGTGTTCTCTCTGGGATGTAAACGGGGGTTCCACTGGCGGCTCTAGGACGAGGTCCGGATAGTCTGGACCACATTCTCCTCTGGACCCCCCCCCACCTCACACACACACACACACACACACACACACACACACATGTCCACAGCCTAACACCAGGATCCTGCAAATGTCCCCCCATGTGGAAAAGGGGACTTTGTAGATATACACCGAGTGGCCAGATTATTATGCGTTCAGGGATCCATGGAGTTAAGGATCTCGGGAGGAAATGATGCTGGAATCACTAGCCGGTGGGCCCTAAACCCAGACAAGTGTCCTGATCAGAGCAACAGAGAGGACACAGGGAAGCAGCCTGCCCACCAGCATCAGCCTTTCCGCGGGCCAGGCCCTGCCGGCCGGGCCGGCCAGCAGGGAGCTGTCCAATCCTGACTCTGCCGAGGCGCTGACAGGCAGAAAGCCATGCTGCGGTGTTTCTCACAGAGACGCCTCCCCCGCCAGGCCCTCGCCATGCCTTCACGCCGGCTAAACCAGTGAACAGCAGCAAGAGGAGATCCTGTCCCTGTCCCCATCTCCTTTCCCAAAAAATAGATGCTCGGTGTGAGATACACACAGAACCGGACAAGCTCTTGCTGGGATTTCTCCGGTGAAAAAACATACAGAAGTGAGCCCCAAACTCCCAGGGTGTGACCCAAAGACATATGTCGGCCACATGTCTGTGCACATGTAAATAAGCTGGATATTAAAATGCCGAGGCCTCGGAGACCCTCCCCCGCTCAGCCCGGCCGCCCTCCCCTCCGTGAAAGAGTGTGTGCTTTGATCCCAACAGCCTCAGAGGCCCGAGAGGCAAATTAGTCACCATTTCTCCTCTAATTGGAACAATATTTCCGTGTTATCAGCCCACGTTCCACCGAGCATCTCAGGCAAACAGGTCAGAAATCCCCAGGAACGGAGGGGCGTGGCCCAAGAGGGTTATTTTCAAGATGAAGAAAAAGGAGTCCAGCCGAAACCGGTTTGGCTCAGTGGATAGAGCGTCGTCGGTCTGCTAACTGAAGGGTCCCAGGTTCGATTCCGGTCAGGGGCATGTACCTTGGTTGTGGGCACATCCCCAGTAGGAGGTGTGCAAGAGGCAGCTGATGGATGACTCTCATCGATGTTTCTAACTCTCTATCCCTCTCTCTTCCTCTCTGTGGAAAATCAATAAGATATGTTTAAAACAAAGATTTAAGGGTTAAGAATTAAAAATATAGCCCTAACTAGTTTGGCTCAGTGGATAGAGCGTCAGCCTGTGGACTGAAAGGTCCCGGGTTCGATTCCGGTCAAGGGCATGTACCTTGGTTGCGGGCACATCCCCAGTAGGGGTGTGCAAGAGGCAGCTGATCGATGATTCTCTCTCATTGATGTTTCTAACTCTCTATCACTCTCTCTTCCTCTCTGTAAAAAATCAATAAAATATATTTTAAAAAGAAAAGAAAAGAAAAAGGATATTTAATATCCTGGCTGGCATGGCTCCGTGGCTGAGAGCTGACCTAGGAACCAGGAGGTCAGGGTTCGATTCCCAGTCAGGGCACATTTCCCCGGGTTGCAGGCTGGATCCCCAGGGTGGGGCGTGAAGGCGGCAGCCCATCCGTGAGCCTCTCTCCTCATGGATGTTTCTCTCTCTCCCCTTCTCCCTTCTTTTCTGAAACCATATACACGGAGCCACCAGAGAGGGGAAGCCACTTGTCCCAGGCCGCACAGCAGTGAGCAGCGGCCAGGAGAGGAGAATGAGCGTCACCCCCTCGCAGTGGAGCCCAGAACCCCGGGCAGAAAGCCTCCGGGGCCTCCTGGCCAGCCCCTCACTGGGCAGCCCTGCCCAGGGGGCTGGAGGGGGGCGGGGGTACGGCTGTAGAAGCCCCAGGAACCAAGGGCGTTGCCTCTTCTGAATTCTCCCGGGAGGCAGCCCCCTGCCCAGGCCCAGGGAACCAGGGCGGAGAGCCTTCGGAGGCCTTCAGGGACCCGGTCCGGACGTCCTCAGATCCCCTCTGCAGACACAGGCCTGGCACTGCCCCAGGCCACCCCACGCTGGGCGCCCGTTCCAAACACACCTAGGAGCCCGCCCTGCGCCTGCGAGGACGGCTGCCCACTGCAGGCGTGAGATGGTTGTGGAGGGCTGTCCTCTCTCCCCCCGCTGCCGGCCGCCTTCCTCCTCTGGCCATTGGGTGCCACCGAGGAGCTGCAGGGTGGACACGATCAGGCTGACCCCCAAGCACCCTGGCGGGAGAGGCCGGACTGCTGGGCAGCGGGTGGGGCAGCGGGGACCGGGCTCACAGAGCAGGTGCGCTCAGGGCAAGCCCAGGGACTCGCTCGTCATGGTGCCTCCTTCGCTCTGTTCCCCAGAGTGAAGTTTCAGGGGCACGCTTCCTCCCTCGGAGGAGGAGGAGGAGCCTGGGAGACCGTATACACGTGTCTGAGCTCAAGATCGGGATCCGCTGACCCTGCCTTCCCGGAGTTTCTGTGTCAGGGATGCGGGCGGGCAGGCGGGAGGCAGCATCCTCACACGAAGGCTCACCTGGGTGGAATGAAGGATTGTCATCCATCCCACAGACTCCTCCTTGTACGAGTCTGTTTCTTCTAGATTCACACGGATGTAAACACACACACACACACAGAGCCGAAACCGGTAAACCGGTTTGGCTCAGTGGATAGAGAGTCAGCCTGCAGACTGAAAGGTCCCAGGTTCTATTCCAGTTAAGGGCATGTACCTTGGTTGCGGGCACATCCCCGGTAGCGGGTGTGCAGGAGGCAGCTGGTCGATGATTCTCTCTCATCGATGTTTCCGACTCTCTATCCCTCTCTCTTCCTCTCTGTAAAAAAATCAATAAAATATATTAAAAACAAAACATACACACACACACACACACACACACACACACACACACCACAAGGATGGCCTGAGCTGATTTGGCTCAGAGGATGGAGCATTGGCCTGCTGACTCAAGGGTCCCAGGTTCGATTCCGGTCAAGGGCACACGCCCGGGTTGCAGGCTTGATCCCCAGTGTAGGGCGTGCAGGAGGCAGCCGATCCATGATTCTCTGTCATCATGGGTGTTTCTATCTCTCCCCCTCTTCTTCCCTCTCTAAAATCAATATATATATATATATATATTTTTTTTTTTTAAAGAAAAAGGAGCGAGTACCCTGTCCATTGGATGGGCAGCGGGGCCCGAGCCGGGCGGGCGAGGGATCGGGGTGCGGGGGGGACGGTCTGTGTGGAGATTCTCCACCTCTCCCATCCCGCCCTCCGTCTGGCTCGCGTGTCAGCTGCTACCTGTTCGGTCAGAGGTGGCGGTTCCAGACCGTCTGGCTGAGCAGGCAGAACCGTTCTCACTCGGCTTCTATAAACGACTCGTCTTCTCACTTTTAATATCAAGGATGCTATGTATTAGAGAGAGCACGGGTTGGGCAGGAATCAATTTGGAAGGCTGTCAACCTGAAACTCCCCCCCCCCCCCAAAAAAAAAAAATACAGGCTCGTCGCGCCCGCGTGGAGAAATGCGTGACACAGTTTCCCCCTCCCCTCGCCTCCCCCTTCCCAAATGCATATGTTTCACAATATCCTTAATAATAATTATTAAACAGAGTAAAATACTTCCAAACTTGGCTCCCGGCACCATGGTACTTTGGGCGGGGAGGGAGAGGAGGGAGGAAAAAAGAATGTCTGCGGAGCCTTGTCAATATGCCATGTCCTCCTCCTCCCCCGGTTTTTTTTTTTACAGAAGCAGCCTCCAGCGCAATAATCCAAGCTGTGTTCGAGAAGTTGGCAGGGAGGGCCAATTAAATGTGGTTTTACTGTATTCTGGCGCTGGCATCTCTCGTTTGCCAAGAAGTAATCTTTCACAAAAAAAAAAAAAAAAAGAAAGAAAAAAAAAATCTGTCCTGGCTCAGACACAGCCCGGGTGGTGCAATGCACCCCATCGCTGTACCCCATGACTAAGACCACCATTTCTCCTTCTTCTTCTTCTCCTTCTTCTTCTTCTCCTTCTTCTTCTTCTTCTTCTTCTTCTTCTTCTTCTTCTTCTTCTTCTTCTTCTCCTTCTTCTTCTTCTTCTCCTTCTTCTTCTTCTTCTTCTTCTTCTTCTTCTTCTTCTTCTTCTTCTTCTAAATCTATTTTATTGAGTTTTCACAGAGAGGAAGAGAGAGGGATAGAGAGCTAGAAACATCGACGAGAGAGGAACATCAACCAGCTGCCTCCTGCACACCCCCCACCGGGGATGTGCCCGCCACCAAGGTACATGCCCTTGACCGGGATCGAACCTGGGACCTTCACCCAGCAGGCCGACGCTCTACCCACTGAGCTACACCGGTTTCGGCATCGTTTCTTCTCGAATAGCCACGGAACACGCACCGGCCGCCAGCCCGCCCGCCCTGGCGCTGTGTGGCTCACAGGACACCCCCCTCCCCGACGGGGCCGCTTGCATGTATGCATGACCAGCCGACAGCCACGCGGGCAGCTCGGGTGGTTTCATTATTCAGCGCGGACGGGGTGAGCCGCGGCCGGTGGTGTTTATTCAGGTGCACTCCAGCCGGATTACCTGGACGAGGCCGGAGATGATCCTGCTGACTATTCACGGCCGGCGTCAAAGCCACGGCCATGCTCATGCACAAGCCCGGGCACCCGGGGCCGCGGGACCTCAGGAGGGATGCTTCCCTGATTCCCCGAGCCTTGTGGGACCCCCGACGGGGAGAGAGGAGAAGGAGGGGAGGGGTGGCTGACCCTCACTGCGCCGTCCAGCTTAGCCTGCCAGGCTCTCCGTGCGCCTCCAGCCCCATCCAAAGTCCAGATGGAAGGCTGTCAGCAGAGCGGGTCCTTCCGCTCGGCCTCCCAGTGACTCATCCCTGCACCTGGCATGGGGACAGGCCCGGAGACACCCCCCGCCCCGCCCCAGCTCCCGTGGGGGGGGCACAGGTGCCCGTCCCTCGGGCCAGCACATCGGGGAGGCCGTGGGCTCAGAAGAGGCCGGGAAACACACAGCTGGGCCGTCCTTGTCAGCCGCTCGCTCAGAATGCACCAGAAACGGTTAAACCGAGGCCCGGAGCCCGTTCCCAGGGCCGCCCGCCCGCCCGCCCGCCCACGGGGAGGCTGGCTCCCGCGGACGCACCTGCCAATGTGTGCAGCCGGGCAGCTAATGTCCTTTGGACCCGTGTCTGCGACACAGGCAGGGGGAGCTGGGGAGGGAGGCCTGTTTGTTTTTGATTCTTGTCATTGTTTTTTTAACTTTAATAAAAACACACACCAAACTCTTAAAGACATCCACCCACCGAGAGGACGGTCTCACCAAACATGCATTGGTCAAGTCATTGCCTTAAAAAATAATAAAGCTTATGGCCGAAACAGGTTTGGCTCAGTGGATAGAGCGTCGGCTAAGGGACTGAGGAGTCCCGGGTTCGATTCCGGTCAAGGGCATGTACCTTGGTGGCGGGCACATCCCCAGGAGTGGGGTGTGCAGGAGGCAGCTGGTCGATGATCCTCTCTCATCGATGTTTCTAACTCTCTGTCCCTCTCTCTTCCTCTCTGTAAAGAATCAATAAAATATATTTTAAAAACATAAATTAAATAAAAAGCTTATGAACACGATGCAATAGAAAGGAAGATGTGTGTCCTTCTATCCGGGGTAGAGAGGAGAAGGGGTCGGGAGGGGGATGTGGGTGGCCGAGGATCGGTGGATGCTTTTGGGAAGGGGCATGGGGTCCAGGATCTCGGGGGACAAGCTCCCTGGGGGGGGCTGGAGCCTGGGACCTGGGAACGTGGATCTGGGCAGTGGTTCCTCCAAGTTCCCTCCCAGGAAGACAGCGGCATGGACACCCCCGCGGGCCCTCTCCCGCACAGGGACCGATTCGCTGTGATCCGACGTGACCACAGGTGGCTCAGTGTCACGTGGCCCAGCACCTCAGGGCTGTGGGTCCGAGACCGGGAGGCTCTGAGCTCTCAGCTGGCACGGGCCACCTTCCGGGGGAGACCCGGGTAGCTCACTGGAAATCTGGGGAAATCCTTTTATCCCGGGAGGCGGGCCTGGCCGTGACCACGTCCGTGTCAACCACACCGGGTTTGTATGAGGATGTGACCGTCGTGCACTGAAGCTCTGGGTCTGGGTGTCTTCCGCCTTTGAGAGAAGACACATCTGGCCCCGGCCGGTTCGGCTCGGTGGAGAGAGCGTCGGCCTGCGGGCCAATGGGTCCCAGGTTCGATTCCGGTCAAGGACCTGTACCTCCATGGCAGGATCCTCCCCGCCCGGGGCCTGGTGGGGGCGCGTGCAGGAGGCAGCCCATCGGTGTGTTTCTCTCACATCGATGTTACACTCTGTCTTTGGCTGGTGTTGCTCAGTGGGTAGAGCATTGGCCTGCAGACCAAAAGGTCCCGGGTTTGATTCCAATCAAGGGCACACACCTTCAGTTGCAGGCTCCTTCCAGGCCCCAGCCCTGGTCAGGGCACATGCAGGAGGCAACCAATCGATGTGTCTCTCTCACACCAATGTTCTCTCTGTCTTTTCGGTTCTCTTTCACTCTCCCTGAAACCAATGGAAAAATATCCTCGGGGGAGGATTAATGAGAGAGAGAGAGAAAGAGAGAGAGAGAGAGAGAGAGAGAGAGAGAGAGAGAGAGAGAGAGAGAGAGAGAGAGAGAGAAGAGACAGAGAACATATCTGTGTCCGAATTGGGCTTGGGACTGAGATTCATCAGAGCCGGAAGGGCGGTGAGAGGCTGGTCAACAGGAACCAGAGGGTGACACCTCTTATGGGAGCCTCCCACACAGACACACACACACACACACACACACACACACACACACACACACCTCCAAACGCACAGAGAGAGCGTGGACCCTCTCGTTCCCGTGGCAAATTAACGTCCACAGGTCACACAGAGGTTGCTTCCTCGGGGCCTACTTATCAGGGAAATAAAGTCCAGACGCTCCGAGCTCAGTGAGTCTCCATCACAAACATCACAGGGAAGGCAATCACCTTGGCGAGAGGAGACACCGGCGCTTGGGGTAGCAGACCGCGATTGTGACAGGGATGTCACCGCGATGTGCATGCAGGGCTTTCTGGAAAGCTTAGAGCTTCTGCCTCTCCTGTTCGCAGATGCTAAGGCAGAGGGGGACTCTGGTCACGCAAAGGGAGAAAAGCCGGGATCGAGTGGGGTCCCTCGTGGCACACTGGGATACCCTCCCCAACTTCTTCATTTAAAAAAATATATCTTTTTGCCAAAACCGGTTTGGCTCAGTGGATAGAGCGTCGGCCTGCGGACTGAAAGGTCCCGGGTTCGATTCCGGTCAAGGGCATGTACCTTGGTTGCGGGCACATCCCCAGTGCGGGGTGTGCAAGAGGCAGCTGATCGATGACTCTCTCTCATCGATGTTTCTAACTCTCTATCCCTCTCTCTTCCTCTTGTAAAAAATCAATAAAATATATTAAAAATATATATATATATATATATATATATATATATATATCTTTTTAAAATTTATTTTTTTAAAAACATTTTTATTGGTTTTAGAGAGGAAGGGATAGGGAGAGACATGATGAGAGAGAATCATGGATCGGCTGCCTCCTGCAACGCCCCCTACTGGGGATTGAGCCCACAACCCAGGCACGTGCCCTTGGCTGGAATCGAACCTGGGACCCTTCAGTCCGCAGGCTGACGCTCTGTCCACTGAGCCAAACCTAGGCTAGGGCATAAAAATTTTTTATATATTTTAAATTGATTTCAGAGAGGAAGGGGGAGGGAGAGATGGAAGCATCCGTGATGAGAGAGAATCATGGATCGGCTGCCTCCTGCACGCCCCCTGCTAGGGATCGAGCCCACCACCGGGGACCCTTCGGTCTGCAGGCCGCCGCCCTACCCACTGAGCCACACCAGCCAGGGCCCCCAGCTTTCCTCCTGAGCCTCCTTTCCAGCACCTGACACTGAGAGAGGGAGGCGAGAAGCAGCCCCAGACACGGCGGCGGCCGGCTTCAGAGCGAAGTGGGAAAATACTCGGTTCCCTCCTTTCCAGCAGCACACACACGTCTGGAGGCTTCTCTCTCTCTCTCGGCTGCCACCCTCCCCGCGTGCATGTTTCTCCTCTCTCCCTCGCACGTCCGGCGCCGGCTCTGCCAGCCTGCAGCGCCGAGCCTGCGAGGAGCAGTGCCTCGCTGTGGCTGAACAAATAACGTGTTTGGGAAACCCAAGCAACCCTCTCCTGGCTGGGAGAAGGGAGGGAGGGAGAGAGGGAGCCTCGAGCAAGAGCATCCTGCCTGCCTGCCTGGGCTGCAGCCGGAGGAGGAGGCAGAGAGGCCCGAACCTGTGCCCTGACGCCAGGACAGCGTGTCCTGCTGGGATCCTTTTTTTTTTTTACAGACTCTGGCATCCCAGCCGGGAGGAGAAATAGTCTCCTTGGGACCTTTCGAGGCTCAGTTTGGAAACATATACATACAGCGGGCCACGCGGAGGGTAATGAGGGTCAGTGTGCAGAAGGCAAATGCATTCACCTGTCCTGACCGGAATGCTGATTTCAGGTTCAGACTTGGCCAAAGATGCAGGTGCTCCCGGAGCAAGGAATGCCACCTCCGGGTGCCCCTCAAGGGGAGGCGAGCCTGGTGCCTAAAAGGATAGATGGCCGAAACCAGTGTGGCTCAGTGGATAGAGCCTCGGCCTGTGGACTGAAAGGTCCCGGGTTCGATTCCGGTCAAGGACATGTACCTTGGTTGCAGGCACATCCCCAGTAGGAGGTGTGCAAGAGGCAGCTGATGGATGATTCTCCCTCATCGATGTTTCTAACTCTCTATCCCTCTCCCTTCCTCTCTGTAAAAAAAAATCAATAAAATATATATTTTTTGTTAAATAAAAAAATAAAAAATAAAAGGATGGATGGCCACGGTGTGGGGAATGTGTGAGATGCTTGCGAGGCCCTCTCTTGCCTGCTCAGCCCTGCCCTGTGGCCCCGGGGAGGGGGAATGAATGACCT
Organism: Pipistrellus hanaki; assembly: GCF_964339955.1. Lineage (NCBI taxonomy): Eukaryota > Metazoa > Chordata > Mammalia > Chiroptera > Vespertilionidae > Pipistrellus > Pipistrellus hanaki. Next base: position 10,502,023 of record NC_140522.1, on the reverse strand, counting down.
CGGAGCGCCTTGCCTCGGCCTCTGGCAGCTCCACGTGGGTGTGATGGAGCTGGTCTCTGCGGGGAAGGAGGGGTTGGGGGTATCAGGCACACCACATAGGTCTTCCAATAACGGCCAATAATGGGGCCGTTAGATGACGACCAAATTCTGGCCATTGGATTTTTTTTTCTTCTATTTGAATAACAAAATCCATTCTTTCACAAGCACCCGGGCCAGCAGGCAGATTCCAACACAGATGTAGGCCCGGGATTGTCTTTGCATATAATGCTGAGAAGTTATGTGATTTCAGGAGAGAGGGGGAAAAAAGTACAGATGTATGATTCATTGAGAATTAGCGATATGAGGAGGGGAGGCCTCTGACTGGGAACAGACTTTGAAACAGAAACACTGTTAAACGATCTTGGTCAAGCCTCCGAGGAGCCTGCATTTTGACTGACATATTATTTCTTTTAATTTCTTAAATGTATTGTATTGATTTTTTTTTTTTCAGAGAGGAAAGAAGAGGGATAGAGAGTTAGAAACATCCATGAGAGAGAAACATCCATCAGCTGCCTCCCGCACACCCCCCACTGGGGATGTGCCTGCCACCAAGGTACATGCCCTTGACCGGAATGGAACCTGGGACCCTTGAGTCCACAGGCCGACGCTCTATCCACTGAGCCACACCGGTTAGGGCTGAAGTATTATTTCTACTGCAAGATAAGCACCTTTGCAAAGCAAACTGAGGAGCTGGTGACAAGCCCTCTCTCCCTCCCTCCCCCTTTGCACATAGGATTCTAGTACAGCTCTGAGGCATCCCTCAAGTAAAATAACGTATAAATAGAATGTGAGAAATCACCACATCTTCTAGACTTCACACTCAGGATTGAAAAACAAAACTCCACTGTGCCCCGACAGAGCCTCTATTTTTAAAATATATATATTTTATTGATTTTTTTACAGAGAGGAAGAGAGAGGGATAGAGAGCTAGAAACATAGATGAGAGAGAAACATCGATCAGCTGCCTCCCGGAGCACACCTCCCATTGGGGATGTGCCTGCAACCAAGGCACGTGCCCTTGACCGGAATTGAACCTGGGACCTTTCAGTCCGCGGGCCGATGCTCCATCCACTGAGTCAAACCGGTTAGGGCTACCTCTATTTTGTTTGTTTGTTTGTTTTTCTCTCTTAACCTAAGGATTCCATCCCATTCCAAGCTGTGTATTCTAATGAGGCGTGAAAACCTCAGCCCTTGGTCCACGCTCGGGGTCTCCCTCCCTCCCCGCCCAGGGGCAGCCTGCTGGCTCCGGCTTCTAAAACTGGGCCAATCGCAAATGGAGTTTTCATTTTTCCAGTGGGTTTCAATTTTATTTTATTTTATTTTATTTTAAAATAGTAGAAACTCAGACACGAAAATCATCAGCACCGTTGGAGAATTCGGGTGAGTGACGGTGTCAGAATCACTGCCTCCGCTGCACCCTCCTGAGATGTAAGAAGGCCGCGGAGCAAATCGGAGGGCAGGCTACCGACTGGGGATTTGAGTTTGATTCGCCGCAAAAAATAAGAACCTGGAGGGATCTCCCATCTGCCAGCCGTCAGCTGCTTTCAGCTTGCTTGGTGGCAACATCTCGGGGACTGGGAAGAGATCGGAAGCAGATTTTGGATGAGGAGCCTGCGTAGCATGTCCAGGCCTGGACTATAAGCCTGTACCATCCTCTTCCTCCCATCACACCTTTAGGAGACTCTGAATTAGATTGTCTTGGGATATGGTCTTAGGCTCCAATGTCTTCTATCCGATGGGGATTTTCAGTGACACAGAGAAACTTAGAAATGAGAAGAAATAGGGTTTTTGGGTGTGTTTTTATTGTGTTTTTTTTACACTAAATCCAAATAGTGGTTCATGAACAATAAATGCTTCTCTTAAATGTTTTACTGATCTGTTATCATACGATCGCACTGTTTTCTTAAAATCGTGCTTAGAGAGCTCTGTCTGTCTAGCTTAGATGCGATGGGCATTTCCATATTATTGTACAACTGGCTCGTATGATGCAGCCCCCAAGAAATGGCCCGCTGAGAAGGTGCATGTCTCTTCTCGGTCTGCTTTTAAAGGCACATTGGGGATAATCACAGGAAAAGCCTTTGATCAAATATTATTTCAGGGCGTGAGATCTACAGAAATGTCTCTCCTGAGGCTCTCAATGGTGAGACACACACTGCATTGTGCTTTTCAATACAGCAACTATGTCCTTATTTAGAATTTAAAGGAAAAAATATATATAATGTTTTTATATTGATTTAGAGAGAGAGGGAGGGAGAGGGATAGAAGCATCGATGAGAGAGAGAGACATCGATGGCTGCCTCCTGCACACCCCCCACAACTAGGAATTGAAATGGGAACTTCATGGTTCATGGGCTGATGCTCAACCACTGAACCACCCTGGCCGAGCCAGTAACATACATGTTCAAATCAGGCACAGTGAAGATGCATCCCCTTGAGCTGTAATCATATATCAAAAGTCAGCTCTGGCTGAGGCCGGTTTGGCTCAGTGCTAGAGCGTCGGTCTGCGGACTGAAAGGTCCCAGGTTCGATTCCGGTCAAGGGCATGTACCTTGGTTGCGGGCACATCCCCGGTAGGGGTTGTGCAAGAGGCAGCTGGTCGATGTTTCTCTCTCATCAACTTTTCTAGCTCTCTATCTCTCTCCCTTTCTCTCTGTTAAAAATCAATAAAATATATATTAAAAAAAAAAAAAAGTCAGCTTTGGTTTGACAGAGCACGCACAAATAAGTTTATGGTATTCTTTCACGTTCATTAGATATCCATTCTGTTATTGAAACAACAGCCTGTATCGATCCTATCACCGATGCCAATATTCAAACACGTTTTTCCTTACACACACCTATTAACTCCAAACGGGGCACACCTATTGCAAACGTCAATAGGCAGGCCAATGGGACTTTTTAAAAAAAAAACACCCAGATCGTCGGTTTTTAAGCACGTCTCTTGACATTGAATAAAAACAACTTGATTTAATGATTAACTACAGAGATGATAACCAACTGTAAATACGTCGTTTCCATGAATGGCCCCTCTCTGGGTGTCAGGCTGCCTCTCGGAGCCTCTCTTAATATCCGCACTGAAACTGTTACTGACTAATGCGCTCCATGCTCCAGCCAAATTGGGTTTTCCCTCCTCTCCTGCCAAGCTAGCTGGAGAGAACACCGCCCATAGCAAAGTGCAAGCTGAACCCCAAACCCAGCCGGGTTGAGGGGAGACTGGCAAAGGTGGGGAAGTACCTGCAAATCCCAGAAAACAGTTCGTTTTGAACTTCCCGTGAACTGGTCTCAGGCTCGCATCCATCCTCCACAGCAAGCATCTGAGTGCACGTGAGTGTTACCTCAGGAACGTTAGCTGCAGAAAGCATCTTCCCTAAAAATCCGATTTCTTTCAAGTACTGGACATTTTTAGGGGGGGAAAAAATAAATCTTTGGGCCTGAATTAACTGGATAATGAATTCAACAATTCGGTGGAAGCAGATGCTTGTAAGGTACGTGGGCTTAAAAAACGATCTTTTCAAGCTACCGTTCCGTTGCTAAGACCTCACCCTTTCCTGTGGCCAAGTCTTCAATGTAAAGAGTTCAGCTTCAACAATGAGTCAAGATTTCTAGGGTGTGAGTTTGCAAAAAAATGCCAAAAGTTTGATTCTTTAAATGTCTCTGGAAATGAATTAATATCTCTCAAAACCTCCAGTGACACCCATAAGCTCTGATTCCTTATATAACGGTAAGAAAACCTAAGAGGGTTAGAAGCATACACGGTCCCTTTTTATGGAACTAAATTCACTTGAATTGAGTCAAAAGGTAAGTGTTTTCTACCTCTTGGACCTCAGGATGGCATCATTTTGACCACAAGATCTCGAGCAAAGATATTCTGCCACGTTTCTGAAGGCAAAAGTAGAAAAAAAAAAATATTCATTTTAAGGGACAAAATCTTACTGGTGCCATACACTTGGACAATCGCCAACATAAAACTCCTCAGAGCTATTTGCTTTTAAGAAATAAATCTATTGCTTTATGTTTTAAAATGGCATCATGTCTAGCATTTTCATGGCAGATGACTTAAAGGAGAAATGAGCTCTTCTGCCCTGAAATTCAAAATTCACTTCCTTGATTCCCTGGTTCCAGATCAGCAAATTCAAAAATTGCCATAATTACAACAAAAATCTAGATGAACAATCCATGAATTAAATCTAAAATTAGCTGAGTTTCCTAACCAGATGCATGTAAAAGCATCCCTCATTATATTAGAAAAAAAAAATGTTTTAATCTCTATAGAAAGAAAATGTAGATCTATAATACAGAAGATTTCGAGACTTAAAAAAAAATCTTATCTGAAATAATGGGGTTTACAAAGTGTCGTTTTAGATACTCTGTGTTTTCTTGATAAAACTTGGGAAAATCAAGTTTTTTAGTGTTCCTTTTTAGGTAAAAAAAAAAAAACACAAACACACACACACACACACAAAAAAAAACAAAAAAAACAAAAACAAAAACAAAAACAAAACAAAACAAAACACCCAGCTATTTTCTCTGATGATAGTTCAAAAGACTTACTTGGAAAAATGCACATTTCGCCATTTCAATGGGAGCTATTATATGATTTAATATAATGTTCACCTCTTTCAGACCTTCCAATAACCTGTTTGCAGATAATCACAAGTCTGTTAAAGGAAAAAGTCTGCTTGATTCACCATTCATCTGAGGGCATAATTGACTAGAAAGGAAATCCAAAACCAGTATCTTTACCATTTCCTTGTTCTAGGATATTCCCCAGGGTCCGCCCAGCCACAAGGCTGGGCCCACGGCGATCTGAGGCTAATTGATTATCTAAAGGAAACAGATGTGAAAAAAGTAAGTGAAACTACCTATTTAAAATACACTATGGGTAAGCCAGATGTTAAGGGAGGGGTGGGGAGATTAATTTGGTTTCCAACTGTGGTGATTTGTGTAATGAATATTCTTGTTTTGCAAAAAAATAAAAGTTTGAAATTATTTTTTCAAAATATTGCTTTGGTACGTCTAGCCGGTCCAGTTTAAGAGAACGCTCTTCGTTTTAACTCAGATGCTACAGAGCTTGCAACCCCCTCTGACAGCTTGGAGGACACTGTCCAGTTCCGACGTCCTTGTGGAACCTGCGTGTAACTGGCCCAAGACATGCCTCTGTGACGCTTTCATGGGCCATGATGTTTAATAGGTTAAAACCGAGTGTGAGTGTCATGGAATAGAAATCCTCTCTCAAGTAAAAAGGGGAACGTCAAATTCTAAATGATCAATGACTGTGCTTTACCATGAGAGTCATCTTGGATGGCCAGCCAAGGCCATCAGGGAGCGTACACGGTCAAGTTCCCGACCTCTTACACCACTTATTTTTCTATGGGAGAATGTTAACCTTACGACAGGCCACCTAGTATGTATTTCAGTTTTGAGTCAGAATGCAAAACGATGTTTTCATCTGTATCTTTAAGGCTGGAACTCTAAGCCATGGGACCTCAGGATTTGCAAAAACGCTAAGGTCTGTGCTGGCCCGGCTCCACACGGGACCACACGGGACAAGCCCTGGTGCAGAACCACCCTGGGCGTGCGAGTGCTTCCGTCCCGACATGCCCAGTGACACACTCAGGAAGTTGGGACCATCCCAGACATCAGGGACCAGAGTGCTTTGAACGGCTCCCTGTGCTTTATCACATTTTACAACTTAAAACTCGGGGAAACCTGGGGGCTTCCGAGTTCACCCAGCCACAGAAAGGATGTGTGTCAGTGAATCTTGGACCATCCGATGCCCGCTAACTCAATTGCCTGGAACTCCAGTCATTAGCCAAGCAGTCTTCCAAATGAAGACATCCGGTCTCCTCCAATTTTCCACTTAAAACAGAACACAGAAGAATAGATCTGACCAATCAACTTAGGATAAAATTACCCACGGAAATGATTTATGTGCAGAGAGTAGGGGCTGGGCAGTGTCGGATGAAAAAACCCTATGCGATCACTTGAGGTTTCGTGGATTCACACGTTTCCAGGGAATGACCTTCACGTTTGGGATGGAGGTTGTAGCAAATGGGCCACACGCTTCAAATGTGCGCTTAGTATCGTCTGAAATGTCTGCACACTTCCGTTTGAGTGGTTTTTAAGGCATTCTAATGATTTCATAAGCTCTGAATAAGAGCTGACCTTAAAAACAAAGGTGCCAGGGATGACACAGCCTTAGGGTCACGGAGTCCATACTCACAATTGAGACAGCACACACGAGAATCTGAGTTCATATAATTTATTGCAGTTAGCACACAGTTTAAAAATTCACCAACACACCAACAGTACAAAACTAAACAGCATTATAAGTTATTCCCCCCTCAGGAAAATAAAACGTACTATGATTGTCAAAGCTAGATGTCAGTCTAAGTTTTTAGAACAAAGGAAGAATGTGAAACTAAGAGGAAAGAGTAATCGCTCACAATGACCACGAAAAGAAAATTCCAAAGAAAAGTCCGTTCTCTCACAGACATTGATTGTCTTCTCTAAATTAATAAAAATTACTTTAAACATAAACTGTATTTAATAAAAAAAAAACAAAAAAACAAAAAACAAAACTAGAAACTCTTCAAGTAACTAAAGATAATGCTCCAAGGCCATTTTCACAGCTTTTTTTTTCTTTTCTGTTTGTTTGTTTGCTTGCTTTAAATGCCATTACAGCCAAATGAACACGCGTTTGACCAAATATTTCCAAAACAGTCCAGCAACACACAATGGAGTTTTCCATTCAGTATCTTAAGCACAAAAATAGGCTATGTTTACAGTAGTTAAGGCGATCAAATTTTAAACAAAAGCAATTAAGGAGGAGAAAAAAAAAAATAAAAGGGAAAAACAGCAAACGTTTTCCATGCTACTCCCATAGACCTTATTTGTAAGTGCAAGACAGGAAAACAAACACTGTGCAAAACGCTCTGCCCCGCGCGGCCACCACGCCGCTGCAGGGCTGCCGCCTCTGCTGCCACCGCAGTCTGCCACCCCCCTCCCCTCCCCGTGTCAATCAAGGCAGCCCGGCCTTTCAGCCTGGGGCTTTTTCAGTCCATAGAATCTTTTCATGAGGCCGGGGGAAGGGTGGGAGGTGGGATAGGGAGGGCGGGGAAGGGAGAAGGGGGAGCCAAAAAAAAAAAAAAAAAAAGAATGACCTATTGTCAATTTGTGCAGTAGTTTTTCTAAAGACGCTCAACCGGGCATAAATGTGTACACCGAAACTTCGAGCCGGCATGGGTTCTGTGCAATCGGGAGTTTGGGATAAATGCACACTGCACATGCAAGTCTGTAAGCCGTTTGTAAACATTTATATGTTCCTTGTTATGTAGCGAAGTTATCAATTTGCAGCTTACGTTTTTTAGTCAGCTTAACAGTCTCAACTTTAAAGACAGTGGGAAAAGTCGATTTAAATTATATAAAATAAAAATAATAAAAAAAAAAAAAAAACAGTGCATTTACGTTCTTCATAACACCGGGTTATTTCCCACACGGTGCTATTTTTTTTTTTTTTGTTTTTGTTTCTCTAAGGAAATTAAATAATTTTCAACTCACTCGTTAAAGTTATACAATGCAAACAAAGACAAAAATATATCGAAACTCATGCATTTCTGTAGCGTTAATATTTACTCTTCAAGACTCAACTAAGAGCATCAACACAACCTGTCAAGTTCTTTGACACCCCCCCCCCAGCCCGTGTAATCAATTACAGTATACAATAACAGTAATTCACATTTTCAACACAGTTCAACACTGCTGAAGTTGCAATGTCGTCTCCACCCCCAGCAAACCTTCACAGAGACGGCCGCCCAGTGACCAGTGTACGCTCATCGCTTCTCTCACTGGGAGCCGTCGGGAAAACCAGAAGTTGCCACAGAAAGTTTGAAAGTCAACTGCTTGTTTTTAAAAATAGATAATCCAGCATTTCAGAAATTTTCCATTTGGGTCTAAAAGCATTCAGGTTTCCAACAGCCAGAAAGGAGTCATGCAATCGGAGACGCAGAAAGAGGCTAATAAAACCGGAGGGGGTTTCTATACTTTCCGAACAAAAAAAAGTGTGGGGGGGAAGACCTCCAGAGAGACAATGCAGTGTTGACGAAATGAAGCCCTAGGATCGCTTCGGATTCGTTTCAGAGGCTCTTGTTGGCTCACTTCCCCGACCCCCCTCTATCTCTGCCCTGCCCTAAGTTTCTTTATCAGTATGCTAAATTAGTGAGATTCTCATGCTATTCTAAAGTGCAAAAAACAAGTTAATATCCCAACTTTTTAGTTCCAGGAAACAAGACTGCTTTTAGACCGTACCACAACTATATAGAGATCTATGTATATATATGTATATATACATATATATATAACTTATATATATATATATATATATATGTATACATATATAAAATTATTTCCAGAGTTCTTGCGAGCTATCTTCTAAGGTCCAGTCTCTGACCGTGGGCAAGCTCAGGGCTTCGCTTTTGACGGACAAGGAGTTCACCAACTCACAGTGGAACTTGCGGATGTGCCTGTACAGGTCCCCGGACTGCGTGAACCTGCGCTCGCACCACTTGCAGGCGTGCGGCTTCTCGCGGGTGTGCACCACGGCGTGGCGGCTCAGGTTGTGCGAGTACTGGAAGCTCTTGCCGCACTGGGTGCAGGTGTAGGGCTTCTCGCCCGAGTGGGTCCTCTCGTGGCGCTTGAGCGTGTACATGCAGGAGAAGGTCTTGCCGCACAGCGAGCAGGTGGGCACGTTGACGTCGGCGGCCGGCTTGCTGCGGATGCCGTCCTGCTCGCGGAAGTGCGTGCTCAGGTGGATCTGCAGGATGTGCGGGCTGGGGAAGACCTTGTTGCACAGCGGGCACATGAAGATCTGCCCCGCGGGGCTCAGGATGTTGGACACGTAGGGCAGCAGGCCGCCCTCCATGCCGCCCTCGCCCGGCCCGCGCTCGCTCTCGGGCGTCAGCATCTCGTCGTCGCTGGCCTTGTCCTCCCGCTCGAGCTCCCGCAGCACCGAGTCCTCCCGCAGCGGGGCCAGGTGGGCCGGCTCGTACTGGCCCCGGGGGGCCGCGCCCACACTGTCCTTGCCCGCGCTATGCTCCATGTCATAGTCATTAGTGCCCACATCGCTCTCATCACAGGAGGCCTCTTTCTCCACCTTCACCTGCACCAGGTTGCCTCTCAGCACGTCCTGTGAAGAGAAATAAGAGCTGTTCAGATTCTCAACGCCCGAAAGGCTGGACTTGACAGACAGGTCCAGCACGCAGTCAACATCTGCCGCGTCCCGCACGGAGGGGACAGACCTCTGGGACAGAGACTCGGAGCTGCAGGGGCTGGCCACTGTCTTTGCGGCCGCGGCGGCGGCGTGCGGCTCGGCCTCCCCGCCCGCCGGGGCCATGCCCGCCGAGTCCGAGGGCAGGCGCATCCACATGGTCCCGGGCTCGCCGGCCAAGTCCCTCTTGCCGGGCAGGAGGCTCAGCTTCTCCTCTTCGCCCTCGTCGTCGTCGCTGGGCAGGTCGCCGGCCATGCGGCTGCTGCCGTCCGACAGGCTCTCCACTTTGTCCGAGCAGCTCGAGGTGTCCTCCTCCTTCTTGGTGCCGTCGGCCTCCGTGCCGGCCTTGTCCTTGAGCTTCTTCTTGCACACCTTGACGATGTCGTACATGTGCAGGTAGCTGGCGGCCGCCAGCACGTCCTCGATGGGCAGGTCTTTGAACTGGAGCTTGCCTTCGTACATGAACTCGAGCAGGAGCGCGAAGGCGGGCGCGGTGACGATGTCGCTGTTGAGGTGCACGAGGTCCCTCTTGTCCAGCTGGTCCTTGTAGAAGAGGTGGAAGTACATGCTGCAGGACGCCAGCACGGCCCGGTGGGCGCGGAACTGGGCGTCCCCCACCAGCACGGTGCAGTCGCACAGGAAGCCCTGGTGCCGCTGCTCGCTCAGGCACTGCAGCAAGTGTCTGCTGTGGTCTGGGAACTCCATGCTGTCTTCATAACCTGCCGGGAGAGACAGGGGGACAGGCCTCGTGAGCGCCGCTTCGCAGCTTTCCACGCCGGGCCCCGCGCAGAAAATAACGATTCGGCCTGGCAGCCCGGGTGCACGGCCCTGCATTTTAATCAGGCGTCTGGCCGGGAGGCGACCGAGTCACATGCCCGCCGCCCCAACGCGGGCAGGGGAGGCCCGCTGTGCAGGCTGCCTGCCCCCAGCCCCCGTCTTCCCCAACTTTCCCCCAAGTTTTCCAAGCCCCGAGTCCAGGATCGCCTCTGACTGGGAAGGAGGACTTAGATCCCGCCCAGGAGCCCTTCGTTAACGCTCCCCGCCAGACCGAGCCCCACAAAACCTACAAAATAGCTTGGGTTTCAAAGGGAACAACTCATAATGAACAAAGAGGGGTCCAAGCGCAGTCTGGGAGATGCAGGGAACGTGTCTGGCCCTTCTTTTTAGTACTTTTGCTACCTGACTGTGCTCACAAAGCACAATCGAAACATGCACGTTCGGTTGGATAATAACTTAAAAAAGAACACGTCGTGAAATTGCATAATTAGTCCAGGAATCAGCAAACAACTTTCTTTTTCAGAGGCCGAGTGTGATAACAACAAAAGCCCCGAGTGTAAGAACAGATGTGAGAGCCTGAGCTCAGGTACCGCGCACATGGACGGGGCGGGAGGAGCCGCGCCGACAGATGGGAAAGATCATCTCTGATGCGAGCCCATCCAAATATTTTTCTAATGAATTGAGAAAAATGGTCATCATTTCTTTGGAAAGTCTGTACCTTTGGAGACTTGGGGAGCCAGGAGGGCTTTATTTAACTCTGAAAAAATCTTATCTAAACTTTGATCCTTTGCAAGAAGCAAGATGAGTTCCATATTCAGATCAATCCAAACTTTTTAAAATAAAGGCACATTATGTGCAAGTGAAATTCAAAAGCTTTGCAGGTTCAACATTAAAAAAAAAAAAAAAAAAGCCATACTAGAAAAAGAGAAACTATTTTTCTTCCCCCTGACTCTGCCTTACCTCTGTCAACAGAAAATACTTTGTTTCAACATAACTTGATATATTTTGCTTTCCCACTGGCTTCTATTCTTTCAAATAGGCATTGTTGCCCTGGTTTTCTGGCGGAGGGGGGATGAGAGGGAGGGAGAGGCAAGGCGAGGCTGTACAATGGGTCAAAATTCAACTCCTGAAAACCCCACTTCCCCTTTCCTGTGCCAAAAGCAGGGTTCCACCCACCCCGGCAGGCTCGGTGGGAGAATGGGTACACAGCCGTTTCACATTCAGAAACTCCTTCCCTGTTTCTCTACACGCTGCCCGGGGTGGACCGAAACTCCCCCTGACCCCATAACGGGCCTGCGAGGCCACCGCGGAGCACGCCGCGATTCGCAATAAACACAATCACTCCGAGTGCCCCACGGCTCGCACCCATCCTAATCCTGGGGAGGACTAAAAATAAAGGCTGGAGGGCAGCTCACAAGGTAGCCGTGATCAAATTAGGAGGCTGAGCGGACGGAGAGGGCCGAAGAAGGAAGCTTATAAACATCTGATCCAGCTGACGGGGGCCATATGGCAGCTGCAGCCCAGATAAAGAGATTAAGAACAGAGGAGTGCGATTACAGCTGTCTGGCCAATTCAGGCAGCTCAGCCCTACAAGTTCTAAATTAGTCGCTAACACAAAAACTCCTGCAAATAATTACTGTTATGCTGAAATAAAAGATCTCTTAAATATATATTGGAAAGAGAAATGAGGAAACCAAACGATTCTCCTGAGGACAAAAGTTTTCGTGTGTGTGTGTTTTTTTTTCTTTCTTCTTTTCCTTTTTTTTTTTTTTTTAAAAAAAAAACCTTCGGTTTCAAAAGCACCACACAGCTGTATGTTTCAGCAGGGCTGCCGAATGTTTGTGAAGAATAAAGTTTCACAGTGGAATTAATTACACAACAGCCTCGCTTCTCAGCTAGAATAATCCTCTCGTGGAAGTTTGAATGTGGATTCCAGAGAGTTTACTGTTTCTCAAAAGGAATCTAAACAGCAGCGAAAAACAACAACAGAGAGCATTTGAATCCAAAGCGATCTCAAAAAAGCACCATGTCAAAGCTTTTCTTAACACCTCCAAACTTGAAATATTTCTGTGTATTAAAGTTCTTTCCTTGCTCGAGCAAAAAAAAAAAAGGGATAAAAATTAAAACTGCCCCAGCCCCAAGACTACAAACTCCAGTAAAATGTCCGTTTCATAATACTCCATTTCATACATCACTCCTAAACTGGATTAGAAAAGTAATGTGATTTTTCTCGAAATCAAATAAACAAAACACCCAAGCACAAAATAAGGCTCCCTCTAATCTCTCGCTGCTCCTACCTTTCGGACACATAAACCTGATTATGTCCTTCCCTCGGAGGCTCGCTGGCTCCAGGTCCGGGACATCGGTGGAAAAAAAGCAGACAGAGAGACAGATGCAGAGTGGAGAGTATGTTGGAGAGCAATGAGATACCTTCTCCACCGCAGATCCGCGCACACTGGCTCCCTGTCTTGTGTGTTAGAATAAAAGGCTGAGGGATGGCAGGCTGTCAGCTGCTCTGACATCATGTTCAGATGGAAAAATGCTACCTCCAGCTGTGCTCCTTTTAATGCCATATGCTACTCCTCTCCACTCCTGCCACCCGCTTCTTCTTAGGAGAACTTTTCTCTTCTGTTAGTATAAACAAAATACTTCAAAGTCTCCCCTTTTCCCCCCCCAAACTTTCTAACGGCAGAAATGGAAGAGAAAAAAAAACCTCAGCATATGGAGTTCTGTATTTATGGGCTTGCAATGCTTCTGTCTGAGGCCGGGGTGGGGGGACAGGTGCAGGCTGACAGCACCCTCCGGCCAGGGCGCTGGTCAGCAGCCCAGACCCCCCCTGACCCCACTCCCCTTCCCTTTCAGAGCAGTTTGAGGACAATTTTAAACCAAACCCTCGGCCACCTCCAGGCCCATGTCAACATTATGACGGCACCTTTTTTTTTTTTTTTTCTATCTTTCTTTCTGCTGAGATAATGGTGCAGTCTCAGGCTGGAGGGAGGCGAACCATGCCTTCAGCCTGGCTCGCTGCATTCATTATTTCACTCTTATTTAACTACTAATCTGCGGTGACCTTCTCGGGAAAACTTCTCACACTTGTCAGTTACATGCAAATTTCGGTTTTCACCATCAACACGCCGCCAGCGCGCTTTCTGAAACCCTGGAAAGTGCCAGGCTGGGCCGAGGAGACACAGGGATGGGGCCAGGCCCCTGCCCACGAGGCTGCACCTGCCTCTGCCTCTGCCCGACCCTCCTCCGCTCCCAGAAGCGGCCGTTGGCCTCCCCCTCCGCCCCCCCACCACCTGATTTTATTTTTATTTCTCTTTTTATTTGGGAGGGGGTCACTCTGCACTGTTTGTGATCCCAGGAAAACTCTCCCCGGGGGAGGGCGCTTGGGGGGGGGGGGCAGGTGTGGGAAGTTGGGGGACTGGGGAGCCGGGCTCCGCGGGCCGGTGCGATCGAGCGGCTGATGAAACCGGGACGCAATCCGGGCGGGCGGCCCGCAAGGTGCTGCGACATCTGCGAATGTCACGTCCATCCCCACGGCCGGCGGCCGGGGCGGGGCGGGGAGAGGGGGGAGTAGAAGGGGGGGGCCTGGGCCCTGGGGGTGCCCCCCCTCCAGTCCGTCCCCGTGAGAAAGCCCCGCCGCCGGGCTCCTCCGGGGGAACAAAGCCCCCGGCCGCCCCGCGTCCTGCCCCCAAGTCCCCGGCCCAACTTTGTGCAACTTCGCGATGCCCGGCCCCGCGGCCGGGGCCGCTCCGGGGGGCTCTCCCCGCGGCCAGTCGCCGCCCCCCGCGCCCTCGCCCCGCTCCTCCGGGCCGGGGGGCACCCATCACCCGTTACCCCGGCGGGTGGGGGCGGCTGACAGCTTAACGGGCCCCGAGCCCACAAATCACCCCCCGGCGGGCGGCCGGCCGGCTACCGCGGGGCCGGGAGCCGGGGGAGGTCGGGTTCTGTTTCCCAAAGGGGTGTGGGGATTTGGGGGGGACCCCAAGGGGAGGGGGGGACCCGGAGGGGGAGTGGGGGGCCGTGCAGACCTCCCCGCGGCGGAAGGGGAAGGTGAAACCACGGGGAAAGCGGCGGCGGCGGTGCAGGGCGCAGAGCCGGCCGGTGCGGCAGGAAAACACCTTCCCCCGGAGCCGAGGAAACAGAGCCGGGTCAGGGCGGCAACAAAAGAAAAGTCGTAAGAAGAAGCCCTGGGGTGCGGGCGGGGGGGGGGTGGCTACCGTTTCCCCCGGCCGGCCAGCCCCCGGGCCTCCCGGCAACGGCCCCCGTCCGGGGGGAGGGGGAAGGGGGGAACGGGGCTCCCCGCGGCCCCTCCCGCCCCGGGCGCCGCTGCAGCTGCACCGCCGGTGCCCGGAGCGCGGCCGGCGTCCCGGGCGCCACTGCAGCTGCGGCGGCTCCGGGCGCCTCCCCCCGCCGCCCGCCCTCCGCCCTCCGCACCGGGAGGCGCCGCCGCCGCAGCTGCACCGGCCGGGCGCCCGCCCCGCGCCGCAGCTGCACCGGCCGCGGGGGGAGGGGGCGCGGAGCCGGCCGGCCCGCACCCCGCACCCGCCCCGCAGCTGCAGCCCCTGCCGGCCCCGCGCCCGGGCCCTCCCGCCGCCCAACCGCCCCGCTCCGGCCGCCAAACTAACTCCGCTGGCGGGGGGGGAGGGGGCGCCCCCGGCCCGGCCCCCCGCCCTCCGCCCGCACCGCACCGCCCCTCCGGCCGGCCGGCCGCACAGCTGGCGCCCCCTCCCGCCCGCCGGGGGTCCGGGCGCCGCCGGGTCAGAGGCCGCCGGGGCCGGCGCGGGACTCACACGGAGCGGCCCGAGTCCCCGCGTCCCCGCCGCCGCCGCCGCCGCCGCGTCCTCCGCCTCCTCCGCCTCCTCCGCCTCCGCCTCCCGGCCGCCGCCGCCGCCGCCGCCGCCGCCGGACTTGGTGGGCTTCCTCCTCCTCCTCCTCCTCCTCCTCCTCCTCGCGCCCCCTCCCTCCCGGCCCCCCCCGCCCCCCGAGCCCGGCTCCGTCGCCCGCCCCCGCCCCCGCCGGCAGCCGGAGGAGGAGCGAAGAGGCCCCCCTCTCAACGGCTCCCCATGGCAGCAGCCCAGCGGCGGCCGCAGCCTGCCAGACACCGCGAGCGAGCGAGCGCGGAGCGAGGAGCGAGCGGAGCCGCCGGGCCGGGCCGGGGGGGCGGGGCGGGGGGGCCGCGCGCGGGGAGGGGGCGGGAGGACGCACCACGCACGCACGCGGCGGCGGCGGCGGCGGCGCCGGCCAGATGTGGCCCCCCCGTCGGCTCGGCCCGCCCCCTCGTCCCCATGCCTCCTGCTTTCCCCCACTTCCCACCCCCCCCTGCGGCGCCGGGCTCCTGCGATTGACCGAGAGCGCCCGGACCGGCGCCGCCCGCCCGCCCCCTGGCCGCAGCCTCCTCCAATAAGAGAGCGGCTTTTCGGGAGGGGGGCGGAGGCAGTGGCGGGCACTCGCCGGACTGGCAGGGGAGGCTCGGCCAATGGGAGGAGCGGGCCTGAGCTGCCGCTCGCGGTGTCCCAATCACAAGGCCGGAAGTGCCGGGGTGGGCGGGGCCTGGCGCGGCGGGGGGCGGAGCCCTCGGGCGGGCGAGGAGGAGGCGGCGGCGGCGGCGGCGGCTGCGGCGCCCCTCCGGGTGACTTGGCCGTGAGAAAGTGAAAGGAGCCCGCGGGCGGCGGCGACAGCTGCGCGGGGAGGGGCCTGTCTCCAGGCGCGGAGGCCTCTCGCGCGGCGGGGCGGCGGAGCCAGGCGCTCCGGTGGGCGCCGTGACAACCACAAATACACTTTCCAACGCGGGGTTGGGGGTCGGGCCGCTCCAAGTTGGGCCGGTCTCCCCGGGGGAGAGGCCGGGCACTCGGGGACGCCGAGGACTCGGGGCCGGCGGCGGCGATCGGGGCTCACGCGGTTCCCTGTTGTGGGGTGACCCTTCCCGTCCGGGTCCTCGGCTGCCTGCGGGGCCCGGCTGCCCGGTGCCCGCGGGGCGGCGGGCGCGGGGAGGCCGCCTCTGGCGCCGGTCTCGCTGCGGCGGATCGGAGCCTCCGCCTTGCATTTCCCCCGGGAGCCTCCGTGTCCCCGCGTCCCGTGTGCGCTCGCCCCGCGACAAGTAAAAGACATCCCCCGGGTGACCAAATGTCAGGGAGTTAGCCTCAAATTGCTGCTTGCAGGCACCGTAGCCTGATTTCTTAATTGGCACGTAGCAAAGCCGCAACTTCCAACTGCGGAGAGGAGGGAGGAGGACGGAAAAGGCCGCCTGGCTTCGCCTCCCTCCCGATGCACTTTAAAAAAAAGTCATTTTTATGTTTCCAATGCACTTTTATTCCGTTTCTTGTGCTTTGCAGCGAAGCCGTGTTGCAAAGGTGGCCACGAAGAAGTCTAGAAACGTAACGCCCTCAAAGATACTTGGAAATCTTTGCAAGTTAAAAAAAAAAAAAAAGTTGAATCGCCAGGGAAAGAGCAGTGGTTCAAGGACAGAGAAGAGAAACCTGCGGAGGGAAGAAGTCATGGTCACATGCAAGGTGTTTACTCTGGGTTGCCTGGCTGGCCCCGGCCAGCCTGTTGCTCACCAGCTCACCAGCTCGCCAGGAGACAGACCATCCAGCCACGGGGCAAAAGGTGGTTTCCCTTCACTGCCCCAGGCCCCAGGAGGGTGCTCCGGGTGCAAAGTGATTGTCAGGCGTGTGCAATGAGGAACGGAGTGCAAACGGGAGCCCAGAACATTCTAGACCCAAGATGGTGTCCTGGTGGCCTGTTAGGAGCAGGAGGGGGACCCTCGCACCTCAACCTTTCCAGCTGCCTCCCCTCCTGATGGATCACAGGGGTCAAAGTCTTTGATCCCATGACATACAGGCTGGGCGGAAGTAGGTTTACAGTGGTGCCTAGGAAGAACTGATGCTTGTTCTTAATTGATTATTGTCTGGTTTTCCATAGGAACAGCCGTAAAACCTACCTTGGCCCAGCCCTGGAGGGGGTTGCTTCTGTGCTTCTGGTGAATTCTAGGTCCTTCCAGGCTGGTGGTTAGGAGGCCCAGCTTCAGGCTGACCTGTTTCAAGTTAGGGAAATGGGCAAATATTCTCGATAGATGAAAAAATTCACGGTAAAAAAAAAAAAAAGTGAAAATGAGTAGTTTTATTAAGAAGTTTGGGGGGAAATAAGAGGGAGTGCATTCTCCAAGCTGTTTCCCACCTCCTGGAGGTTAAAAGGAACAAATCTCTGGATCAGGGGTCCTCAAACTTTTTAAAGTGGGGGCCAGATCACGGTCCCTCAGAGAGCTGGAGGGCCGGACTATATGAACTACTAATTCCTACTGTAACACCTCGGCTGCGCTCACTGCCCAAAAAACCTGGTGGGCCGGATCAGACTCCTCTGCGGGCCGCATGTGGCCCGCGGGCCCTAGTTTGAAGACCCCTGCAGTCTGGATGAATAGAGTGGCTTGATAGTGTCAGGACAGTAAGGAATGAAACCATGAGGACAGCAGAACACTCAGGCTGTCCACAGAAAGCTCAGAAACTCGGCTCTAGGGCGTCTACTGCAAAATCACCGCTCTAACAAAAGGTTTTACAAATCCGTCCCACCCGTGGGAGAGCGGCCCCAAGGTCTGATGGGAGACACAGATACACCACAAGTTGTGAGCCGTGTGCTTTCAGGTCTAATAGTCATGGCTAGGGTCTATTTTGGGAGCTGAGTAGGGGAGCCAGGGACATATAGATTAAGTGGGTATTTAAAGAAGCCGGTATGCCATCCTTCAATTATGTAAAAGATTTTATACATTTATGAACGGCATGAAATCAATAAAAGCGTTTCTGGAATATTTGTTGTGTTCAAGGAAGTACTCTGATGGGATTCGAAAGGAAACAAAAATAAAAAGTGAGATAGGCTCTCTCCTTCCTGAGGTTCAAGTTTAGTTGGGAAAAAACTGGTGTGAATATATAAAAATCAGAAACAATATATTCTCTCTCTCTCCCTCTCTCTCTCTCTCTCTCTCTCTCTCTCTCTCTCTCTCTCCTGTTAGAAATGAACAGGTTGAAATGGCCTAAATAACAATATAATGATGAATGTCAGAGGTAAATTTACTCTTTATTTGCTACCACAGTCTACACCCTGGTCCCTGCCCAGGGCGGTTGTATTTTCTCTGCCTCCCCCCCCCCCCTCTTTTTTTTTACATTTAAAAACTATTTTAACTCTCTGACTTTATTTTAAAAACGATGCTTTTGATCATCTTTGGAAAGTCATCAGCATGCAAATGGAAAGTAAATGAAGACCGATAGCAGAGGCGGCATCATACAGAATGATATTAGTTATTAAGTCTAAATACCCCCACCAAGTGCCTCAAACCAGGTCTTTTCACTTCTGCACAACAGGTTTAACAAATTACCAAGATCCAAAGCTACTTGTCTAAGTTAAAGAGCCAATAATCTTTCTTTTTCTCTCCCACAGGGAAAGGTAAAAAAAAAAAAAAGCAGAAGCACAGTCTCAAAACTATCCGAAAAATATACATTGCTCCCTCTGAAATCCTGGTCCTATGTTGTTCCAATTGGTCCACTCTTTTCTGGAAGTCCGATACTATAAGTGATACAAGTCATTCAAACATGGTTTGATTTCTTTCTTTTTTTAAAATATATTTTATTGATTTTTTACAGAGAGGAAGAGAGAGGGACAGAGAGTCAGAAACATCGATGAGAGAGAAACATCAATCAGCTGCCTCCTGCACACCCCCCACTGGGGATGTGCCCACAACCAAGGTACATGCCCTTGACCGGAATCGAACCTGGGACCCTTCAGTCCCCAAGCCGATGCTTTATCCATTGAGCCAAACCGATTTCGGCTGGTTCGATTTCTTGTCTTAGAACAATTTTATGTCTTAATAACACATACATTTGACCAGTAACAGTTTAACACTATAAAATGTTGATGGCCCAAATAAAATTTAATTTGACGAGCAACTCCATAAAATTAACATGAACCACAAGTCACATCTCTGAAATAACTCAGTGTTTTTATTACACTTGGTGCAATAGGTCATGTTAAAAAATGATCTATGGAGTTAATTGTTGAATAATGGTTTTAGATAAACTTCATGTGTAATTGGAACTTTTCTTTAAAAAATTAGGGAGGCAAGCATTAATAATAAAAAAAAATCAGATATTCCAAAGTGTAATATTTTAAAGATGATAATTATAAAATGTGATAAAGTGACCCTGAAGAGGAAAAACACTAACATTTTCAGTGTCACAGCACACAGAAATTCCATTAATGTATTTCTTCTCTCTCCATCTTCTCTCTCATTCTCTTTGGGCTGTTAGAAATGAACAGTGGATAGAGCGTCAGCCTGTGGACTGAAAGGTCCCAGGTTCGATTCCGGTCAAGGGCATGTTAACTTGGTTGCGGGCACATCCCCAGTGGGGGGTGTGCAAGAGGCAGCTGATCGATGACTCTCTCTCATCGATGTTTCTAACTCTCTTATCTCCCTTCCTCTCTGTAAAAATTCAATAAAATATATATATATATATATATATATATAAAAAGAAAGGAACAGGTTGAAAAGAACATACAGCTGAGACTAGTAAAAAATAAAAAAAAAGTAAACGGACAAACTGGACACACACCACAACAATGAACTGAAAGGAGACATAATCTTTTTAAATATATATATATTTACTAGTATATGTAAATTCCACAAAGCATTTGGTATACCCAATCACTCCCTGTGTGATAAAGTCTGTGATGCTTGAATCTTATTCAATTCCCGAACTAGGATAAGCCATACACAGGAGATAATTTATTCTGATCCTCAGCCCGTAAGACAGAAATAAAAATTGTCACAAACTTTTCGGGGAGGCCCTCAGCAGATGGGCCCCGGGCACTGGGGTTCACTCTCTGCGTTGGAGACAGACTGAGCCTGCACCAGCATCCAGACCTGCTGGAGGGTTAAGGGCAGAGCGAGACGATCTTCCCAGAACCGCCTTTCCTGTGTAGCCAGTTTCCAGTTGCTTACTGTAAATCAGAGCTTTTACGTGAGCGTCATAAATCCAGAGCATAATGGCCAACGGAGGTTCAAGGCCTGGTTGACAGCAAGACTGGCCACTTTGGAGGATTAATTTAGAAAGAAAGCCCAGAGCCATGCAACCCCACCTTTTTCCTCTTTCTCAAGCTCTCCTGTCTGTTCTTTGCCCCCTGCCCCGCCCCACATCAAATGCAATATGCCTTCTGGCACATGGCAGAGAAACACGACAATGATGCTTTTTATAGTTAACTTTGCGCTGTCATACATCCCTTCTTGATTCTGGTATATCCCAGGCAACTTCCAAGCCCCAGGGCAGCTGCCTTCCGGCCAGACATTGGTGTGAGTTCAATCAGTTAAAAGTTACCCTAATACCATCCTAAACAAAATTAATTGGTGTAGACAAGTCTGCCACCCTTAAAAAATTACACGGTGCCTCCGAAATTCAGACGTGACAATTACTCGGTGTTGTGTTGGAGGTTGCCTGAATTTGGATAATGACAAGATGCATTGATTTTAATCTTTGGGATTTTTAGATCCAATTCTTTCAAACAACCTGATGAAACATGATTTTTTCCAGGTGAGTGGATTCTGTTAAAGATGTAACACGAAACCTGTTGTTCAGACCTCATTTTTAAAATTACATAGATCTCTGTCTTGTTTTGTTTTTTAATAAAATTCTATAAAGATATAGTCAGCAGATTATTTTGTGGAGCATGAAAGAATAAAATCTGTGTAACTATTTCAAAGCTACCCTGTTTCCCCGAAAATAAGACAGTGTCTTATATTAATTTTTTTCTCCCAAAGTTGCGCTAGGTCTTATTTTCAGGGGATGTCTTATCTTTCCATGCGCTAGGTCTTATTTTCGGAAGATGTCTTATTTTCGGGGAAACACGGTGATATTCTTAGTTATAGTTATTGGTTTAAATTTAGGTGCAAATAAACTTAGAACAGGTGAAGAGAGCAAGTGCTATCACAGTAGGGATAGATGCTGTGCACCTACTATGTGTTACATGCTGTGCACTTACTATGTGTCACATGCTATGCTTCTGACAAATAAAACCAAAACACATCCATCTGTCTGCATTCCCATACTGACAGCAATTTTTCCTTCCTTTTATGCTTGGTCCACTCTTGAATTCAGCAACTTCTTAGACTTTAAATCAACAGGAAGGAAAATAATCCAAAAATTATCGCCTGAAGAACTCACTTTAAAGAAATAAGGAATGCATTCTCACAGCTCTTACTTATTACATTTCCACCGTGTGCTCAGTGCCAATAATACACCAATAATAGCCTCCCCCTTATATAGTTATAGCGAGGATTTACAATACAGGAATGTCATTGTGAAACCCACTGGGCAAAGAAAAGATTTTCTTTTCTTTTTCAGAGTGGCCAAGAAAGCATACCAACCTTAATTATTGAAATAATATAAAACCACCTTAATGAAAAATCTTTTCTTACAAAGAAACGCTATACATTGTATAATGGAAAAAGTCTTGATACATACCAGATTCAAACTATTCCTGGTAATCAGAGCAGACAGAAGGTTAAGTCTCACTCCAGAAATTTACTTCACTCCGAGTGACAACAGGCAACTCGGGGAGTTGCTTTCCTTACCAAGAACCAGCATTGATGCTTAAGACGATTATTTTTAAAGTCCCCGTTTTACAATGCAAATGCGTATCTAAATTAAACGCAGCAAAAAAATAAGCATCTTGAATGGAAGCCGCAGTAATGACTTGACGGGGGAGATAATAGGGAAGGAGGCTCTTGAATTTGAGCTCAGGACAGATTGCAGATTCCTCCCAGGTGCCCCCGAGGCTGGCTGTGTTCCTCCGAAGTGCTGGCACCTGTTTTAACTGAGAACCCATTGCTGTGACGTCTGTTGGACAAAACTGAGGCTGGTCAGGGTGGAGAGAAAACAATGTGGAATCAAAACATGAAACTGACAGCTGGTCTACCCTGCCAAGCCATGCCTTGTAGCGCTTGGATTACGGAACAGATGCAGGGACACAGGGAGACAGAAGAGCAGCAAGAGTCTGCCTCACAGGGACACACTCACACTAGGGAGTGTTTGACAGAGACAAATGATGGACAGAGAAGAGCAGCAGCAGGGACAGTGGCTTTGCAGGGGAGAGGTAGGGCCATGAGAAGAGCTGGTGATGGGGCAGAAGGATGATGGGAGAGGTGGGGAGGAGGAGGCATCCCACAGGGAAGTGGTCTGTGACAGGGACCTTGGTGATGGAGATGGCGCTGCTGGCAGTGGCAGCAGCAGAAGGGAAATATAACAGAGATGTCACCATGCCTTCCTGGCTCTGCTGATCCTATGCCACCCTTCCCCTTCACCTCCCCCCACACACACCCCCAACTTTTTTTAAAAATTGATTTCCTACAGAGAGGAAGGGAGAGGGATAGAGAGCTAGAAATGTAGATGAGAGAGAAACATCGACCAGCTGCCTCCTACACACCCCCTACCGGGGATGTGCCCGCAACCAACGTACATGCCCTTGACCGGAATTGAACCTGGGACCTTTCAGTCCGCAGGCCGACGCTCTATCCACTGAGCCAAACCGGTTTCGGCACAGGCCATGTCTTGTTCGTTGTCCTTAAATAATGCCTGATGAAACAGCCAGCCCCAAAGGAAAGAGGATGAGGATCACCAAGTGTTTACCTCTTTCTCCATGTTACAGTGCCCCAATAGGGCACAGGTGTGCACACACCCTACGCCATTCGTTCGGTTGGTTTTCCTGGTAAGACGGGCTTGAGATGGACTAGATTTTCTTCCTATAAAGTCAGAGCTTCGAGCACACTCATTACACAGTTTCAAGCTGACCTTATATGGAGAAATGGTGGGTGTGCGTTGATAGTCCACTGAGGAATAGGAACTCTTTATTGTTAACCTAACTTAAACATTCATGCGACCGTCACTAAGCATCTAGCAGACACAGAGCCCATTTCTGGGCACCTCAGCCTCCGTGCAGAACATCTGGCCCATGTCTTAACCGGCTGCATGGGTTGGCATTGGAGAGAAAGGGGGTGAACTACTTCAGCAGAGCGAACCCGGAAAACTCTTTCAGCCCAAGATACCAACTCTATTTTCTTTGTTTCCTATTTTCATGGATAGACTATATGCTCTCTCAGGAGGGGAACTTTCTCGATGACATTAGCACTTGTACCATCTATTCGTATTTGGCACATAATAAGCGCTCGAGAAAGGTTCATAGGCAGGGAGGGATGGAAAGAAAGAACTTCTACATTTGCATTTTTTCCAGAGGCAGTGCTTTCCGTGCTCAACCGCTCCCTTTAAACTCGGAAAAGTGAGAAGGAAGCACAGCTTATTCTGCAGACTTCCAGAAAGTCTCTTTCTTGGAGGTTCTCTGACCCACCATAGAGATAATCAGACGGACGCAGGAGAGGGTTCCCTCTGGTGAATTCATAGCCATTCTCCAGCACATGCAAAGCCATATTTCATCTTCGGGGTCTTTAGAAACTAGTTATTCCTCAAAACATCTCTTATAGACATATAAGGTGTTGCTATTTTCATCATTTGGAAACGAATGTTGGTTTGGAATGGCTAAATGGTTTATCCGAGGCCCCAGATTGGAGATGGGTGAACTGAAGGACTAGTTGGTCACCAAGCCAATGTTGTGGTTCTTCAGATAGGACACTCTGAAACTAAAAGAAAAACACCCACTTGTGTGTTTCTTTTTTGAAATATATTTTATTGTGTTTTTTTTTACAGAGAGGAAGGGAGAAGGATAGAGAGTTAGAAACATCCATGAGAGAGAAACATTGATCAGCTGCCTCCTGCACACCCCCAACTGGGGATGTGCCCGCAACCAAGGCACGTGCCCTTGACCGGAATCGAACCTGGGATCCTTCAGTCCGCAGGCCAACGCTCTATCCACTGAGCCACACCGGTCATGGGTCCATTTGTTTTTAAACAAATCAATCCGCTGTGCTTTGAAAAAAAATACAATCTATCAGGTCTTTTTTCTTCTAGGGAAAATTCCCCGGTTTAATTGAACCACCTAGACAAGCTAAAGAATATAATGAAAGAAATGATTTCTGGCGTTTCAAGTGTAGTGTCCACTAAAGCTGTATGCCACGGGTGGACATACATCAAGGTGCCTCCTCGCAAGAGATGTTTGTCCCTTCCAGGGATTTGTTGAGACAGGGTCCCCATCACAGTAAATCTGGTGGAGAGGGATCTATCAAACTATCTATATTTATGGGTGCATCCCGTGACGACGAGAGATGAAAGATTATATTTTCATTTGCATGGTTTGCTGGGTTTTATTTGGCAGATACAATAAACCCAGGCTATGCGGAGCCCATAAAACAAAGTGAGAACAGCCGCTCATTTGGTGGCGAAATGTAGTGGTTATGGCTAAAGGGCTGACATAACTCATCTCAAACCCTCCTGCCTGTATTTATTGTTGTTTAAATGAAAATCAAACGCTCAGCCGCCATCAGGAGGAATCCGGTCAGGGATGTGATTGAGATCTTGCTTCTCACCAAGCCACGAAGATTCTCAATCCACAACATGTCAGCCTAGCTGCGGACAGGAACGAGGGAAAGCTGGGCTTACCTACGTCCATGAGGTAATCCTCCACTACACAACTCTGAAACTCCTACAGAAAGAGAGTGAGCGGAGAGAGATGGCAACTATTATCATTATTTTTTAAATATATTTTATTGATTTTTTTTTTTTACAGATAGGAAGAGAGAGGGATAGAGAGTTAGAAACATCGATGAGAGAGAATCATCGATCAGCTGCCTCTTGCACACTCCCTACTGGGGATGTGCCGCAACCAAGGTCCATGCCCTTGACCGGAATCGAACCTGGGACCTTTCAGTCCGCAGGCCGACGCTCTATCTACTGAGCCAAACCGGTTTCGGCGCAACTGTTATTTTTATTCTGACTCAGAGTTCCTGGTCAGGCTCGGGGGAGACTCAGAGCAGTTGTAAGCCCTGGTTTGAGAGGTCATGGTCAGCATTCAGAGGGTGTTTGGCACCAGATAGCACTTCAGGGGGGTCGGGAGAGGGCCACACAAAAGGAGGGTTGAGGCCTATGACACTGGCCCAAACCCTTCCCACAAGTGTAGTGCCTTTCGATATTATTACAAGTACTTCTGTGATATCATACTTGGAAAAGAAGATTTTAACATTCATGATTTGCAGTCGCTCCATTCTTATAACTTGTCATGTTGCAAGAGAGAAAACTGGCTGTCAGTTGTGACTGCTCAAGACTGTGGATTTTGGGGGGGGGGGGGGGGAAATATATATATATATATAAATATAATAACCAGACATGAAAATAGTTTGTTAAAGAGAAATCTGTATATATTATCAAATAAATGTACATCTGGATAAGGTTTAAAAATAGTAGGGATTATTACACCAACTTAGTGAAAAT
This sequence comes from Pipistrellus hanaki, assembly GCF_964339955.1. NCBI lineage: Eukaryota > Metazoa > Chordata > Mammalia > Chiroptera > Vespertilionidae > Pipistrellus > Pipistrellus hanaki. The sequence goes on along the minus strand of NC_140522.1, from coordinate 10,476,523 downwards.
GGAACTAGATGGCTTAAAAAAAGTGTATAAAGTAACATTATATTTTTATTTGGAGATAACATATAATATCAATATATAAATGTAAGTTTTACCATGTTAATTAAATTGTATGCCATTCAATCAGATAGGAATGTTTAATATTATAATATTTATAATTAAATTAGTCTTGAAAAGAATAAATGATCTCAATCTTTTTTTTTTTTTTAATAACCAGCATACCCTTTTTTACAAGTTACACAGGTAAAAAATAAAATAAAAACACATGGTCTAAATTTTACCTACTATAAGCAAGTTGCTATTTTTGTAAACTGGGTTATCCCTCTTGATTTTAGAAATTCTTTATTGTTTTTAGATAAATCAATATGGATATTAAGGTGATTAGCTCTAACTTCCTGATTTGACACTTCTATACCATTTAGATTGCTATTATATGCACACAAAAACCAATTTAGAGGGGGGAAATACATAAGAACATGTTATTTTAGACTACTGCTAACTGCAAGTAAATAATTCATTTCTTAAGTAACGAGACAATAGACAGCTTTCATCTTGCTTTGGAAGTGTGTGTGTGTGCGTGTGTGTGTGTGAAAGTATAGATTTGATTGCATATTCCTCAAGTTCAATAGGGATCAACAAGCAAGAATGCATCAACCAACACCCCTCCAAACAGGATATTATCCGTTTTCACTGGAACCAAAAATGTGATTGACAGAAATGTCTCCTTACCTCGTGTATTTACTCTTGTCAGCGAGATGTTTCCTTGCTAATCCATATTCAACTGTCAATCAGCTGATTTTGATAGCTTTCCAGTGGCTGCAGGCAAAATCTGACAAGTAAAAAGAGAGAGGAAAAAAAAGAAGAAGAAGAAGAGTAAGTTAACACCGAGGAAGAGAATCTGAGAAAGAAAGAGGGGATCAAAAGGTGGGGAGGAAAGAAGAAAGAGGAATGAAGGGAGCCAAATCAAATTAGGCAACATTTTAGGGATAAAACAAGGATGCAAGTTTTCAGTGAACTTATTTTCCCCTATCTGCAATTTTTAATTGGAAAGCACATGCCATAATATTTTAATCGAAAAGAAAATCTCCCTGCGCTAAGCTTAAAAAAACGAGGCACCAGTGCCTTATAAACATGAATATTCAAGTTCTAAAATCTTGTTAGCTACGGGGCCATGCTACTGTTTGGCCTGCCAGCCACTAAGACGTGTGGACTTCTGAAACAAGAGAGAAATAGATAGATAGATAGATAGATAGATAGATAGATAGATAGATAGATAGATAGATAGAGTAAATAAGTAAGTTAAGTAAGTAGATAGATAAATTTCCCTTTCTTTCTTTCTTTCTCTCTCTCTCTCTCTCTCTCTCTCTCTTTCTTTCTTCTTTCTCCCTTCCTTCCTTCCTTCCTTCCTTCCTTCCTTCCTTCCTTCCTTCCTTCCTTCCTTCCTTCCTTCCTTCCTTCCTTCCTTTCTTTCTTTCTTTCTTTCTTTCTTTCTTTCTTTCTTTCTTTCTTTCTTTCTAACACATCCTAGCATGAAGAAGCATCCCTCTTTGAACTGCCTGCTACCAAGGCAATAAGATGTTGGGTCAGAGAAATATTCATGTTCTAAATGAGCCAATGGAGTGACTGAGGGTCTCCCCATCTTCATGTATACACTTCCAAACCTCACCTCCATCACAAACACGTTTCTTTAATTTTTTTTCTTCCTTTTGCATTCTTAAAGCATGGTTTTATTGTTATTGTTAGTGTCACAGCCTCCAACAGCCCTTATTTTCACTCCAAATTACAATACAGGGGACCATGGCCAACGCGATGCAGATGGTCAAATAGATAATAAAGACTCAGTTCATGAATAATACCCACTCGGAAAGAGGACAAAAGCAACAGGGGGGGAAAAGGAGCGCACATGGGACAAAATGTGCATGCTATATTTAAAAAAAAACACGCGCGCTCGTTGTCAGAGATCATTCAGGGTGCCCTGTAGCTTTAATGATATGCCAGGGGCACCGATCTGATGCGACTGTTTGCTCGTACAGTCAATACGAGGAGTCATAACTGCCATCAAATTTAAATGTAATTTATTTTCCACGCGGCCCTTTCTGTTTTCCTAGGGTTTTTTTCTTTTCTTTTTTTTTTTTTTTCTTTTATAACATTAACACTTTTTTTTTGTTAAGAAATGTGTGAAGGATTAATTTGTGGAACGAGGGGTGCACAGCGCGGGACAGATGGCGTGGGTGGGACATGACAGTTTGCGTCTGTGGCATCGTTTTGTTGTTGCTGTTGCGAAGGAGCAAAATAGAGAGCCCCTGCTCCCCACGATCGTTGCTTTGGGGGACCCGTGAGAGAGGGGGTGTCCCTGCTCCTCACCCCGGGCCCTGCTGCTGGGGGTGCAGAGCCACTCGCCTGTCTCCTGGAACCAGCCTGCTCCTGACTACCGTGAGCCTGGGGGCACTAGCACTTTGACATTGCACCTGACTTTTGTGCACAAAGGCACGCAACATGCTCTTTTGGGGGGACGCTGGCTGGTTTTTTTTAAAATGAATTCGTGGCCTGTCCTCTCTGAGATCCCGCTTGTAAAGCCGAAGGCATGAAACTTGAGATGCAAAAAAGAATTATGATTATTTTGGGTAGATTTTTGTTTCTGTGTTGTTTGGTGTCTTTTTTTGGATCCGTCAGAAATTCAACTCCACATGCGAGGGGCGAGAGCGCCAGCGCAGGTGGATGTGTGTGGAGGCTTGACTTTTGCCTGGAACGGGCCTGGTGCGCACAGAAGTACTGTGGGAGTCACCATTGTAAAAGTTCTCAGCGAAGGAGAAGGCAATTAACCACGGAAAATCGCTGTCATATGGCGCGCACAGACATCCGGAGGCAAAGTAGAAGTTGGAGAAGGAGGAGAGGGGAATTCAGGACAGCGCGTGGGAGGGGAGATAGATGCGAGCTCTCCTTAGGCACAAAGACATCCATTAGCGACATCTCATCGGTGTCCTTCTTCCCTGTTAGCTCGGTCACCTGGCAGTGCCCAGGGTATGTGACCGTGATGGCCAAGGAATGATTTGGATGGTGGGGGTGGGGCGAAAGGGGAGGGGGCAAATGAGTGCCAATTTGGATGGTGGGGGTGGGGGGAAAGGGGAGGGGGTAAATGAGTGCCAATCAAAATGGTTGGTGGCTCATTCATGGCAACACAAGATTTGCCCCAAGAAAAACCTCCACGAACCTTTGCCTCAAACCTTTGTGGTCCACCGAGACCGGTTTGGCTCAGTGGATAGAGTGTTGGCTTGGAGACTGAAGGGTCCTGGGTTCGATTCCGGTCAAGGGCATGTACCTTGGTTGCGGGCACATCCCCAGTAGGGGGTGTGCAAGAGGCAGCTGATCGATGATTCTCTCGAATCAATGTTTCTAACTCTCTATCCCTCTCTCTTCCTCTCTGTATAAAATCAATAAAATATATTAAAAAAAAACAAAAAAACCCTTTGTGATCCACAAAAGGGTGCTGGGGACCACAGACTCCGGCCTGTCCTTCCTCCACAGTCTGAGGCCACAGACTTGAGAACAGTCTGAGGCCGCAGACTTGAGATCACTGAGTTCTGATGGGTGGGGTACTTGGTAGTCAAGTCATTTCCGGTTGTTATATTATAGAGGCCCGGTGCACGAAATTCGTGCAAGAGTAGGCCTTCCTTCCCTCTGGCACCCTGGACCCGGGCTTCCCTCAAAGCTCCAGCTTCATCAGGAAGGTTGTCCAGAACGATGTCCAGAAAGACTCCTGGTCTAATTAGCATATTAAGCTTTTTTTTTTAATTGGTTTTTTACAGAGAGGAAGGGAGAGGGATAGAGAGTTGGAAACATGGATGAGAGAGAAACATCCATCAGCTGCCTCCTGCGCACCCCCTCCTGGGGATGTGCCCGCAACCAAGGTACATGCTCTTGACCAGAATTGAACCTGGGACCCTTCAGTCCGCAGGCCAACGCTTTATGCTCTGAGCCAAACCGGTTTCAGCTCATATTACGCTTTTATTATTATAGATTTTCCTAATTAGACGGTGGGCTTGCCCCAAGAGGGATCGAGCCTCATATGCAGTGCTGGGCAATGTTTTTCTTTCTTTTCTTTTCTTTCTTTCTTTTTTTTTTTTTTTTAATATATTTTATTGATCTTTTACAGAGAGGAAGGGAGAGAGCTAGAAACATCAATGAGAGTCATCGATCAGCTGCCTCCTGCACACCCACTGCTGGGGATGTGCCCGCAACCAAGATACATGCCCTTGACCGGAATCGAACCCGGGACCTTTCAGTCCTCAGGTCGACAGCTCTATCCACTGAGCCACACCGGTTCTGGCTGGGCAATGTGTTTCGTTGACATACCAGCACGATGAGGTCATGGATACCGTGAGGGGCCACGTGTGAAGCATGACGGAGCAAGTACATACATGACCCTTTGCACTGGGCATGAGGCTGCCCTTGGGTAACTGTAAGCAAGCTCCTTTAACACGTGGGGGCCTGCCTCAGTTTCCCCCTCTGTAAACACGGGATGACAACCATAGTCTGGACCCTCGTTACAGGGCCAGTGGGGAGTGAGGGAGATTGTCGTTTGTAAAGTGTTTAGGCCGTGACAGGCAGGTTGTTCACTAACCCTAGTTTCCCACACCCAATGACTGATGCCAAAGAGCACTCGGACACCCCCACCCCCACCCCCCAATCTCTGGCCCTAGGCAGTCTGGCTCAGTGGATAGAGTGTCAGCTCATGAACCGAAGGGTCCCAGGTACCATTCCTCAGTTGCAGGTTCAATCCCTGGCCCCGGTCAAGGCGGGAGGCAACCAGTCAATGTCTCTCTCTCTCACATTGTTATGTCTCTCTTTCTGTTTCTCCTCCCCCCTTCCACTCTCTCTAAAAATCAGTGGGGAAAAATATCGTTGGGTGAGGATTAATAACAACAACAAAAAACAACCTTGAATATGAAATACTAATCTTCTATTTCCTTAGTATATTGTGATAAATACAGTGCTGGGATGGGTATTGGTGGGTGGAGAATGAAGAAGAAGCTACATTTTAAAAAAATCAGATATTCAATATTACATAGTAGGAGGGTGTTACTGATATCATAGGAAGTAAGAGGAAGTCCGTTGAATGTGTTATATGATTATCAAATAGAGTACACAGAAAGTAAACGTGACAAGTAAAAGTGTGGCCGGGCTAATGTGGCTCAGTGGTTGAGCATTGACTTATGAACCAGGAGGTCACGGTTCAATTTCCGGTCAGGGCACATCCTGGGTTGTGATTTTGATCCCCACTGTGGGGCGTGCAGGAGGCAGCCGATCCATGATTCTCTCTCATCACTGATGTTTCTCTCTCTCTCTCTCTCCCTCTCCTTCCCTCTCTGAAGTCAGTAAAAATATATTAAAGAAAAGAAAGGAGCGGACCACAGATCTAATTCAGAGAGAGTTCTCTCTTTTCTGTTTATTTGTGGGACCAGAATGTCTCCATGATTCAGTGTAATAGCAGGCATTATGAAATGGAGCGCAGCAAGTCCTTCACATCTACTCGAACACACGCACAGACATAAACACTCAGAACCGAGAAAATCTCTCCATGAATCAATACCACGGCCGCAACTCCAGCCCTGCGTAAACGGAAACAATGGCAACGTCTGTTATTTATGCTCTGACACGGTGTAATTCCCTGTTTCTATGCATCCTGATACACAAAAGTCTCCCTGTTCTTCCTTTGTTGTCCTGATGCCATTCTGTTTCTACCCCAAACACTGGAAAATAGTTAACTCACTGATTCCAGGGCAGTTCTGATGGGCTGAGAGAAGGGTAGAAATTATAAGCTGTATTGTATTGCATATTTTTTTAAATATAAACAAACATTTGTGTGTAAATCAGGGGTGGGGAACCTTTTCTGTGCCAAGAGCCGCTTGGATATTTATAAACTTACTAGAGGCCTGGTGCACGAATTCACAGGCCTGGCCTGCAGGATCTGGCCAAAACCGGCTCTCTGACATTCCCCAAAGGGTCCTGGATTGAGAGAGGGTGCAGGCCAGGCTGAGGGGCTCCACTGGTGCATGATCGATGAGGGCTGGGGAGATGCAGAAGGTTGGCCGATGGAGGAGAGGGACTATGGGAGGGCTCCAGGACATGATCAGCCCATCTCGCATAGTCCTGATAGGTTGGACCCCAGCAGCAAGCTAACCCACCAGTCAGAGCATCTGCCCCCTGGTGGTCAGTGCCTGTCATAGTGAGCGGTTGAGTAGCCTTAGCATATCATTAGCATATTATGCTTTGATTGGTTGAATGGATGACCTGATGGTGGCACCCACAGCCAATAAGGATGAAATATGCTAATTGACTGCCCCACCCTCAAAGATGGAGGTGCCCATAGCCACAAGATGGCAGCACCCAGTCCCCGTAGCAGCCTGGCCAATCCACACACCTGCCTCTGGAGTCCCTCAGTCTCCTCAGCCCCCCAGCCACCCATGGCTGGCCCCAGGCACAGGCAAGCCTCAGATGGCAGCTGCCCAACTGCCCAGGGCCACCCAAGACTCATATAACCAGATCTGGCTGAGGCTTGCGCTGCCGACAGTGGCAGCAGCAGAGGTGTAATGGGGTGTCGCCTTCCCCTGATCGCCAGGTCGCCTCCCACCCCTGAGGGCTCCTGGACTGTGAGAGGAGGCAGGCTGGGCTGAGGGACCCCCACTCTCCAATGCATGAATTTTCATGCACCGGGCCTCTAGTAATAAATATAATAATAATGAAAAAGTTTGAAATATTGTGAGAAAAACCAACATGTGACAGAGACACACACACACACACACACACACACATACACACACACACAAAATGGCACCAACAGACTTGCTTGATGCAGGGTTGCCGCATACCTTCAATCTGTAAAAAACACAGCAGCCATAAAGCAAAGTGCAAAAACACAAGGCGTGCCTGGATATTGCCATCAAGGTTTGCACCTTTACACAGAATATAAAATCATGAAAATATAGCAACGTAACCAAGATTGTATTTAAATATTAGATTCTAACTACTTACAAAATCACGTGTAAAAATATTAGGGAAAATAATGGTAGCTGTTGGACAATCCACTCCCTCAGTCTCACTGACTTACTTTACAATGGTTTGTTTCTGATGGAATAGTCTAACACAGACTGGTTAGGATAAAGAAAGAATGTGGAGGCCTCTGCTCCATGCAGCTATTCAGAAATCAGGTTTTTTTTTCTTCTGTCTTTACCATCAGACTTGGGTCACTTTCCATATATGGCCTCCCTCATCCCAATAGAACAGATAGAGAGTGTAGAATCACACGTGAGATATTTTTTTAATTATGCTTTTTTTTTTAATTCAAAAAAAATTTTCTTTAATATATTTTATTGATTTTTTACAGAAAGGAGGAGAGAGGGATAGAGAGCTAGAAATGTCGATGAGAGAAAAACATCGATCAGCTGCCTCTTGCACACCCCCTACCGGGGATGTGCCCGCAACCAATGTACATGCCCTTGACTGGAATCGAACCTGGGACCCTTCAGTCCACAGGTCGACGCTCTATCCACTGAGCCAAACTGGTTTCGGCTTAAATATACTTTTATTGATTTCACAGAGGAAGGGAGAGTGAGAGACAAAAATTATCAATGATGAAAGAGAATCATTGATTGGCTGCCTCCTGCATGTCCCACACCAGGGATGGAGCCTGCAACCCGGGCATGTGCCCGGACCAGGAATTGAACCGTGACCTCCTGGTTCACAGGAATGATGCTCAACCACTGAGCCATGCCTGCTGGGCAGACGTCCGGTATTTCTATTGGTCCAGGCCTAGCATGGCATATGATACTTCTGCCCACCAGCACTAGCTCACTTACCTAATAAATACACAGAAAACATAGCTTTGATATCCCTGTTTTTAACTTCTTTTCAAAAGGCCAAATTAAACAAGGACTACATACTCAAAACAATACAGATCATCGTGTGGCAAAATATTCTCCTTAGGTCAATTTGATATTGAAACATCTAAGACTCATTAGATTTCTAATCTTGGCTGAAACCGGTTTGGCTCAGTGGATAGAGCTTTGGCCTGTGGACTGAAAGGTCCCAGGTTAAATTCCAGTCAAGGGCATGTACCTCGGTTGCAGGCACATCCTCGGTAGGGGGTGTGCAGGAGGCAGCTGATCAGTGTTTCTCTCTCATCGATGTTTCTCACTCTCTATCCCTCTTCCTTTCTCTCTGTAAAAAAATCAATAAAATATATTAAAACAAAACAAAAATATTTCTAGTCTTGGAAGATGAACTTCCTGAACAGTGTGGCTTCGGTCATAAGCTCTGGCCAACTATTGTTTTTTTCTTTTTCTTTTTTTTTTTTTTAAAAATAAGTGTATTGTGATCTGGTAGGTGTGGCTCAGTGGTTGAGCGTTGACCTATGAACCAGGAGACCCTGGTTCTATTCCCGGTCAGGGCACATGCCCTGGTTGTGGGCTCCATCCCCAGTTGGGGGCGTGTAGGGGGCAGCCAATCAATGATTCTCTTTCATCATTGATATTTCTATCTCTCCTTCTCTGAAACCAATAAAAATATATTTTAAAAAATAAAATGTGTATTGTGTATATATACACCGAGATACTAAACACCTTTACATTACTCTATGTAGGGTTGTAGATCAGTTGTGTACAGAAAGGAGTCAAGTCCAATTCTTTCATTTTATTTCACTTTATAAATTATATACATGTCTAGACACTGTAGCTGTACACCTGGGCATAATATTGTAAGTCAACTGCTATTGAAAATTGAAAAATAGCATGTGAAAACTTTCCTTCTCATGTACTTAGTTCAATATGCTTTATGTTTTTGTCAATGCTTTTTAATGAAACCCCAAAGTAATTTTATAGCTAGATTATTTTCTAGGTAAAACAGAATATTTTTCAAATATGAAGACCCTTTTTTAAAAAGTTTGTATCCAGCTTTATTGAGGTTTACTAGACAAATAAAAATTGTAGTATATATTTAAGGTATACACTATGAGATTTTTGTTTTTCTTTTTAAAAAAATACATGTTTACTGATTTCATAGAGGAAGGGAGAGGGAGAGAAAGATAGAAATATCGATGATGACCAGGAGCCCAGAGGATGGGGAGGAGAGCTGGGGTGGTCTTTCACTTCAGTGAGAAATGAGAGGACACCCAAGGGTGCTGGCCCTGCCATTGCCGGACAGTGGAACTGTCCCCTCCTCTCTGGAGATGTCACCAGGAAGGCTCCCCATCTGATCTCCTCTCTGATCTGCTGTGAAGAGATCACCCAGCCCCTGCCAGTGCTGTGTGGCTGAGGAAAGGAGAGGTTATTTGGCGCTGAGGTTTAGGAAACCATCAGGGATTCTTCAGCCTCCCTGGGCTTGGGGATTTGGCGCCAGAACTGGGCTTTCTCTGTGGACATGTGACATGTGCTGAGGTCCCCAACTCACAACCTTTAGTGCTCATTGGAGTCACTTGGAGGTTTTCCCCAGGGTCCCTTCCACTCAAGACTTAGGAAGTCCGCCGAAACCAGTTTGGCTCAATGGAAAGAGCATCAGCTTGGGGACTGAAGGGTCCCGGGTTTGATTCCGGTCAAGGGCATGTACCTTGGTTGCAGGCATATCCCCAGTAGGGGGTGTGCAAGAGGCAGCTGATCCATGACTCTCACTCATTGATGTTTCTAACTCTGTATCTCTCTCCCTTCCTCTCTGTACAAAATCAATAAAATATATTTTTAAAAAAGGCTTAGATCCATCCAGGGGGAGGATCTGGACAGGGGTGCCGGGATGTGTGCCTCAGAGCCTTCCTGCTGACTCTGCTACTTTTCAAAGTGGAGAAGCCCTGGCCCGCCTCACCCTGCAGCGGAGTGAAACTCATGGTTAACTGGGCTTTGCATGCGAATAATACAGCTTTTGGTCACTGGTTAGTAACTGAGTGATCGTGAGGGAAACACTAACCTCCCTGCAGTCCCTGTCCCCACCTCTAAAAGGCAGGATATATTCTGGGCATCTTTAACGTTTTTTGTTTTTTTTAAATTGATTTCAGAGAGAAAGGGAGAGGGAGAGAGAGATAGAAACATCAATGATGAGAGAGAATGATTGATCGGCTGCCTCCTGCACAGCCCCCTCTGGGGATGGAGCCCACAACCCGGGCGTGTGCCCTTGACCGGAATCAAACCTGGGACCCTTTAGTCCGCAGGCCGATGCTGTGTCCACTGAGCCAAACCAGCTAAGGCTGAGCATCTTTATAATGTGCAATGATATTAAATACAACTTAGCTAACACCTAACCATTTGGACTGAGCTTTTGTGAACAGATGATC